>NW_027621140.1:72500-120000 GCF_964198595.1 Lampetra fluviatilis
ATACACACACACACAGACATACACACAGACACACACACACAGACACACACACACACACAGACACACACACACAGACACACACACACACACAGACACACACAGACACACACACAGACACAGTGACACACACAGAGACACACACACAGACACACACACACACAGACACACACACAGACACACACACAGACACACACACACACAGACACACACACAGAGACAGTCATTAAAATCACAACCAGCATTGATACAAATTTTGACTAAAAACTTTGCGTGACTGTTCCGTTTTTTCCGTAGCCACGTAGATAAAAAAAAAATCAAGTGAATAAACACAATAAAAAATAAATTGAAAAAAATAAAAAAATAAAGTGAAAAAAAAATAATCATGCAAATAAAGTGGATACAAATAAAGTGAAATTTTTTTTTAATTAATGAAAATACATTTTTTAAAATAAAGTGAATAAAAAAGTAAAAAATAAAGTGAATAAAAAGAATCGTACAAAAGTGATTTAAAATATATTTTTCAATGTGAATAAAAATGATCAAAAAATATTTTAAAAACAATAATAGCAAATAAAGTGAATAAACATGATAGAAAATCAAGCGAATAAAAATAATAAAAAATAAAGTGATTAAAAATAATAACAAATAAACTGGATACAAATAATAAAAAGTAAGTTAATCAAATAATAAAAATAAAGTTATTAAAAACATACTCAAAATAAAGTGAATAAAAATATTAAATATAAAGTGAATACATTCTAGATTTGAAGCTTTCGTGACTGCAATGATTCACATTCTCAGGTTTTTTCGGTAAAGTCACCATGTAGGTAAAAACAACATTAAAATTAATGAAAGTAAAATAAAACAAAACAAAATAAAATTTGTTTTATTTTTTATTTTAACAAAATAAAATTTGTTTTATTTTACTTTCATTCATTTTAATGTTTTTTTTACCTACATGGTGACTTTACCGAAAAAACCTGAGAAAGTGAATACAATTACCAGAGGTGTGGACTCGAGTCATGTGACTTGGACTCGAGTCAGACTCGAGTCATGAATTTGATGACTTGCGACTCGACTTGGACTTGCATAACAATGACTTTGTCCCACCTATGAGATGTGGACTCGAGTCATGTGACTTGGACTCGAGTCAGACTCGAGTCATGAATTTGATGACTTGCGACTCGACTTGGACTTGCATAACAATGACTTTGTCCCACCTATGAGATGTGGACTCGAGTCATGTGACTTGGACTCGAGTCAGACTCGAGTCATGAATTTGATGACTTGCGACTCGACTTGGACTTGCATAACAATGACTTTGTCCCACCTATGAGATGTGGACTCGAGTCATGTGACTTGGACTCGAGTCAGACTCGAGTCATGAATTTGATGACTTGCGGCTCGACTTGGACTTGCATAACAATGACTTTGTCCCACCTATGAGATGTGGACTCGAGTCATGTGACTTGGACTCGAGTCAGACTCGAGTCATGAATTTGATGACTTGCGACTCGACTTGGACTTGCATAACAATGACTTTGTCCCACCTCTGACTGATGTGGACTCGAGTCATGTGACTTGGACTCGAGTCAGACTCGAGTCATGAATTTGATGACTTGCGACTCGACTTGGACTTGCATAACAATGACTTTGTCCCACCTATGAGATGTGGACTCGAGTCATGTGACTTGGACTCGAGTCAGACTCGAGTCATGAATTTGATGACTTGCGACTCGACTTGGACTTGCATAACAATGACTTTGTCCCACCTATGAGGTGTGGACTCGAGTCATGTGACTTGGACTCGAGTCAGACTCGAGTCATGAATTTGATGACTTGCGACTCGACTTGGACTTGCATAACAATGACTTTGTCCCACCTATGAGATGTGGACTCGAGTCATGTGACTTGGACTCGAGTCAGACTCGAGTCATGAATTTGATGACTTGCGACTCGACTTGGACTTGCATAACAATGACTTTGTCCCACCTATGAGATGTGGACTCGAGTCATGTGACTTGGACTCGAGTCAGACTCGAGTCATGAATTTGATGACTTGCGACTCGACTTGGACTTGCATAACAATGACTTTGTCCCACCTATGAGGTGTGGACTCGAGTCATGTGACTTGGACTCGAGTCAGACTCGAGTCATGAATTTGATGACTTGCGACTCGACTTGGACTTGCATAACAATGACTTTGTCCCACCTATGAGGTGTGGACTCGAGTCATGTGACTTGGACTCGAGTCAGACTCGAGTCATGAATTTGATGACTTGCGACTCGACTTGGACTTGCATAACAATGACTTTGTCCCACCTATGAGGTGTGGACTCGAGTCATGTGACTTGGACTCGAGTCAGACTCGAGTCATGAATTTGATGACTTGCGACTCGACTTGGACTTGCATAACAATGACTTTGTCCCACCTATGAGGTGTGGACTCGAGTCATGTGACTTGGACTCGAGTCAGACTCGAGTCATGAATTTGATGACTTGCGACTCGACTTGGACTTGCATAACAATGACTTTGTCCCACCTATGAGATGTGGACTCGAGTCATGTGACTTGGACTCGAGTCAGACTCGAGTCATGAATTTGATGACTTGCGACTCGACTTGGACTTGCATAACAATGACTTTGTCCCACCTATGAGATGTGGACTCGAGTCATGTGACTTGGACTCGAGTCAGACTCGAGTCATGAATTTGATGACTTGCGACTCGACTTGGACTTGCATAACAATGACTTTGTCCCACCTCTGACAATTACTACAAATGACAGTGGAACCTCTGGTCACGAACACAAACTCGGGTGACGATCAAACATGGCCGCCTTCCGCGCCATTTTGTTTTTGTGAGCGCCAAATTTCCTGTTGTTTGTTTACAATTAATTTTTTTAGTATTTTTATTCACTCGATTTGCTATCATATTTATTCACTTTATTTTCTATTATTGTTTTTAAAATATTTTTTGATCATTTTTATTCACTTTCATAAAATTATTTTATTCACATTTGTCGATTCTTTTTATTCACAACACGAAGCGTAACAGTTACGTACATATCTTCTCGGTTCTTTCGCTAAAGTCACGTAGAAGGGAAGTAACAAAAGAATACAAATAAAACATAATAAAATAATATAATACATTTTATTTTTTCATCCTTTATATTAAGTTCGCTTGCTTGCTTGCTTGCGTGCTTGCTTGCGCGCTTACGACCGTGCAAATCTTTCGGTCGTTTTTTAACCCACTTCCCGTGATCCAATCGAGCTGACATTTTCCACACAGACTCGTTGTGCGTGACAATACATTTTCGTGAAAAAACATTTCCAAAATTCTACACTGTTTAGGGAAATTTTTTAAAATATTGAATTACCAATTGCTTAATGGTGGCAGACAATAATCTGACCCATAGGTGGCAGCCATCTCAAGCCAGAGGACGAGAGGACTCTAGCCGCCACGCATATAAAGGATTTATAGTGAAAAAGTTTGTTTTTACGGGTTAATTTTGTATTATTTTATTATTTCCCTTCTACGTGACTTTACCGAAAGAACCAAGAAGATGAATCCCTGCAGTCACGAAAGCTTTAAATCGGATTGCGACCAAAGTTATGGAACGAATTATGGTCGTGACCAGAGCTTCTACTGTAAGTGAATAAAACTAGTAATTACAAAGTGAATGAAAATAACAAAAATACAATAAAACCACGACGTTACCATGGCAACAGCAGCGTCTGTCGCCAGGCGAAACCTCTACACAGAGTTTGACTTTAGAGGCCGAGACTCCTTCTCCTGAAGATGGCCGCTCCAGTTGCCATGGAAACGTCGTGGGGTTTATCACTGCGTCTCTCTCTCTCTCTCTAGGATCCCGTGTCTCAATGTGTCTCCCCCCCCACCACTCTCCCCCCCCCCACTCTCCCCCCCCCCACTCTTCCCCCCCCCCACTCTCCCCCCCCACTCTCCCCCCCCACTCTCCCCACTCTCCCCCCCCACTCTCCCCCCCAACTCTCCTCACGTCTGCCCCACTCCCCCCCCCACTCCCCCTACCCTCCCCCCACTCCCCCCACTCTCCCCCCACTCCCCCCCACTCCCCCCCCACTAACCCCCCACTATCCCCCCCACTCCCCCCACTCCCCCCACCTTCCGATGGAGGCGACGTTTCCCACGGTGTAGAAGACAGCGAACAGAGTGAGGCCATGGGGCAACCACAGGAAGATCGCTCCCTACACACAGAGACACACACAGACACACACACACACAGTGACACACACATAGACATATAGACACACACATAGACACAACAACCGCCATTCGCCACTAAGTGGCGGTGACGTCACCACGACGCTTGTGCCAGGCATAGACACACACACACATAGACACACACACACAGTGACACACACAGACACGCACACACATAGACACATAGACACACACACATAGACGGTGTAGAAGACAGCGAACAGAGTGAGGCCATGTGGCAACCACATGAAGATCGCTCCCTACACACACAGAGACACACAACAACAACAACCGCCATTCGCCACTAAGTGGCGGTGACGTCACCACGACGCTTGTGCCAGGCCAAGTGCACCTTGAGGCTGCCACGTGAAGTGTCGAACGCCCGCTGGCAGGAGGTCACGGAGCAGACCCAGCAGGTGCCACGGGTCGACTGACCGAGATGACCGAGACGACTGGCTGATGCACCACCTGTGCCCCCTACTGTACCAACTTGCTGTGCTTTAGCCACCCCGCGCTCCGCTCGTTGTTGTGAGCGTCGCTCCTCCGCCCTCCGTTGTTGTTGGAGGGCGACTGCCTCCAACTGCCCAGTAGCGTCCTTCACGAGCCTCCTCCACTGAGGCCGATCTTGACACCGCTGGTACCAGTCATCGGCAAGTCCACTCAGCTCCACGTCCTCCTGTACCACATCACTCCATCTCTTCTCCAGCCCGTGCCGCGCCCGTTTAGCCCCCTCGATCCGGCCGAACAAAAGCTGTTTAGGCATGCGGTGGCTGGGCATGCGGGCTACATGACCCAGCCAACTCAGCATTGCCTGCCGGAGGAGCTCACTGATGGGACTTTGCCCAGATCTTTCAAGGACTTGTGAGCTCCTCACACAATCCAGCCTGGTCAAACCCAGGATGGATCGTAGGGAGGCCAGCCTAAATGTTTTCAACCGGCGAAGATGCTCCATTAGGGGGGTCCACGTTTCGCAAGCGCAGAGAAGGGAGGGAATGACTGTGGCCGAGAAGACCTGAAGCTTCGTGCGGAGCGACAGACCAGGTAGCTTCCACACAGCTGCGTTATGCAACCGATGAAAAGATATTGCCGGTTGACTGATTCGGAGTGAGACCTCTGCTGTTAAACCGGAGCCAGTCATGAGCACACTGCCCAGGTATGGGAAACTCTCCACTCTCTCCACTACTGCCCCATCACTGATTGGGAGTTGTGGGGGTGGAGTGTCCGATGGTACAAAATACCCAGGCAGGTGCTTAGTTTTGGTGGGGCTGATGGTAAGGCCCCACCTTTTAGTAGCAAGCTCCAGTCTCAGCAGCAGCGTCTCCAACTCCTCCTCTGAATGAGCAGCTATTACCAAATCATCGGCATACATAACGTGGTTGACCAACAGGGAGCCATCCCTTGATCGCACCCGGGCATCGATCAGCCTCAACATTGTATCTGTACCAGATGGAAATTCCCCCGGTACAGCTATTGAAGGCTTCACGAACTACGCAGTCGAAATAGATGTTCAAATAATGTGGGAGCCTAGAGGACATCCCTGTCGGACCCCAAGGTGAACAGAGAAAGGCTCTGACTACCGGCCACGTAGTTTTACCCAGACCTGCTCACCATCTTGAAGGTCCTTAATAATTGTGAGCAGACACACAGACACATAGACAGACACACATAGACACACATAGAGGGGTCTGGGGGGGTCTTGGGGGGTCTGGAGTGACTCACCAGGATGGAGCACAAGACCCCCAGGCAGAAGCAGACAGCGAAGCCCTTCAGGCGAGTTCCATAGCCCAGAGTAGTCGCTTCTGAGACCTGCAGACACACACAGAGACACACACAGACAGAGACACACAGAGACACACAGAGACACACAGACACAGAGACACACACACAGACACACACACACAGAGACACACACACAGACACACACACACAGAGACACACACACAGACACACAGAGACACACACAGAGACACACAGAGACACACACAGAGACACGCACAGAGACACACACAGAGACACGCACAGAGACACAGAGACACACACAGAGACACACACAGACACACACAGACACACACAGACACACACAGAGACACACACAGAGACACACAGACACACACACACAGAGACACACACACAGACACACAGAGACACACACAGAGACACACAGAGACACACACAGAGACACGCACAGAGACACACACAGAGACACGCACAGAGACACAGAGACACACACAGAGACACACACAGACACACACAGACACACACACACAGAGACACACACACACAGACACACAGAGACACACACAGAGACACACACAGAGAGACACACACAGACACACAGAGACACACACAGACACACACACACAGAGACACACACACAGAGACACACACAGACACACACAGAGACACACACACAGAGACACACACAGACACACACACACAGAGACACACACAGACACACAGAGACACACACACACAGACACACACACAGACACACACACACAAACACACACAGAGACACACAGTGAGTGGCTGCGTAGCTGAGTGAGTGACTAAGTGAGTGAGTGACTGAGTGTGTGACTGAGTGACTAAGTGAGTGAGTGACTGAGTGAATGACTGAGTGACTGAGTGAGTGACTGAGTGACTGACTGACTAAGTGAGTGACTGAGTGAGTGACTAAGTGACTGAGTGACTACGTGACTGAGTGAGTGACTAAGCGACTGACTGAGTGACTGACTAAGCGAGTGAGTGACTCAGCGAGTGACTTAGCAGGCCCACGGGGAGTAGCGGTGGAGTGTTTTTGTTGTTCTGGCTGAGTGGACCTAGTCGCGTCACGAACCCCGGCCAGGAGTCCATCCCCCTCGGCCGACTCGTCATGGCCCAGGAGAGTCCTCCTCAAGTTGTCCATCGCGAGAGGTCGACCTCCCACTACCATAGAGGTCCACCCCGCGGGTGCAGAGTCTCTCAAATCAACTCGTGACTCAGGAAGGCGAGTAACGACTCAGGAATCGATTCCAGCGATTACGGAGCTAAGGGGGAGCTTGTCGATTCCAGAATCGATGTTGACGATATTGAATGAGTGGGTAGGTGAGTGGGTGAGTGAGTGGGTGGGTGAGTGAGTGGGTGAGTGAGTGGGTGAGTGGGTGGGTGGGTGAGTGGGTGAGTGAGTGAGTGGGTGAGTGAGTGGGTGAGTGGGTGGGTGAGTGGGTGAGTGGGTAGGTGAGTTGGTAGGTGAGTGGGTGGGTGAGTGGGTGGGTGAGTGGGTGGGTGAGTGGGTGAGTGGGTGAGTGAGTGAGTGAGTGGGTGAGTGAGTGGGTGAGTGGGTGGGTGAGTGGGTGAGTGGGTAGGTGAGTTGGTAGGTGAGTGAGTGGGTGAGTGAGTGGGTGGGTGGGTAGGTGAGTGGGTGAGTGAGTGAGTGAGTTGGTAGGTGAGTGGGTGGGTGAGTGGGTAGGTGAGTGGGTGAGTGAGTGGGTAGGTGAATGGGTAGGTGGGTAGGTGAGTGGGTGAGTGAGTGGGTGAGTGGGTGGGTGAGTGGGTGGGTGAGTGGGTGGGTGAGTGGGTGAGTGGGTGGGTGAGTGGGTAGGTGAATGGGTAGGTGGGTAGGTGGGTGGGTGGGTGAGTGGGTGAGTGGGTAGGTGAGTGGGTGAGTGAGTGGGTGAGTTGGTAGGTGAGTGGGTGGGTGAGTTGGTAGGTGAGTGGGTGAGTGAGTGGGTAGGTGAATGGGTAGGTGGGTAGGTGAGTGGGTGAGTGAGTGGGTGAGTGGGTGGGTGAGTGGGTGGGTGAGTGGGTGAGTGGGTGGGTGAGTGGGTAGGTGAATGGGTAGGTGGGTAGGTGGGTGGGTGAGTGGGTGGGTGAGTGGGTGGGTGGGTGGGTGGGTGAGTGGGTGGGTGAGTGGGTGGGTGAGTGGGTGAGTGGGTGGGTGAGTGGGTAGGTGAATGGGTAGGTGGGTGGGTGGGTGAGTGGGTGGGTGAGTGGGTGAGTGGGTGAGTGGGTGGGTGAGTAGTTGAGTGGGTGAGTGGGTGAGTGGGTGGGTGAGTAGGTGAGTGGGTGAGTGGGTGGGTGGGTGGGTGAGTGGGTAGGTGAGTGGGTGAGTGAGTGAGTGGGTGAGTTGGTAGGTGAGTGGGTGGGTGAGTGGGTGAGTGAGTGGGTGGGTAGGTGAGTGGGTGAGTGAGTGGGTGAGTTGGTAGGTGAGTGGGTGAGTGAGTGGGTGAGTGGGTAGGTGAATGGGTAGGTGGGTAGGTGAGTGGGTGAGTGAGTGGGTGAGTGGGTGGGTGAGTGGGTGAGTGGGTGGGTGAGTGGGTGGGTGAGTGGGTGGGTGAGTGGGTGAGTGGGTGGGTGAGTTGGTAGGTGAGTGGGTGGGTGAGTGGGTAGGTGAATGGGTAGGTGGGTAGGTGGGTGGGTGGGTGAGTGGGTGGGTGAGTGGGTGAGTGGGTGAGTGGGTGGGTGCGTGGGTGAGTGGGTGGGTGAGTGGGTAGGTGAATGGGTAGGTGGGTAGGTGGGTGGGTGGGTGAGTGGGTGGGTGAGTGGGTGAGTGGGTGAGTGGGGTGGGTGCGTGGGTGAGTGGGTGAGTGGGTGGGTGGGTGGGTGAGTGGGTGAGTGGGTGAGTGGGTGGGTGGGTGAGTGGGTGAGTGGGTGGGTGGGTGGGTGAGTGGGTGGGTGAGTGGGTGAGTGGGTGAGTGGGTGGGTGGGTGGGTGAGTGGGTGAGTGGGTGAGTGGGTGAGTGGGTGGGTGAGTGGGTGAGTGGGTGGGTGGGTGGGTGAGTGGGTGAGTGGGTGGGTGGGTGGGTGAGTGGGTGAGTGGGTGAGTGGGTGAGTGGGTGGGTGAGTGGGTGAGTGGGTGGGTGAGTAGTTGAGTGGGTGAGTGGGTGGGTGAGTAGGTGAGTGGGTGAGTGGGTGGGTGGGTGAGTGAGTGAGTGGGTAGGTGAGTGGGTGAGTTGGTAGGTGAGTGAGTGGGTGAGTGGGTAGGTGAATAAGTGGGTAGGTGAATGGGTGAGTGGGTGGGTGAGTGGGTGAGCGGGTGAGTTGGTAGGTGAGTGGGTGGGTGAGTGGGTAGGTGAGTGAGTGGGTAGGTGAGTGGGTGAGTGGGTGAGTGGGTGGGTGAGTAGGTGAGTGGGTGAGTGGGTGGGTGGGTGAGTGGGTAGGTGAGTGGGTGAGTGAGTGGGTGGGTGAGTTGGTAGGTGAGTGGGTGGGTGAGTGGGTGAGTGAGTGGGTGGGTAGTGGGTGGTGAGTGGTGGGTGGGTGGTGGTGGTGGGTGGGTGGTGGGTGGTGGGTGGTGGGTAGGTGATGGGTGGTGGGTAGGTGAGTGGGTGAGTGAGTGGGGTGAGTGGGTGGGTGGGTGGGTGAGTGGGTGGGTGAGTGGGGTGGGTGAGTGGGTGGGGTGAGTGGGTGAGTGGGGGGTGGGTGGTTGGTGGTGGTGGGTGGGTGAGTGGGTAGGTGATGGGTAGGTGGGTAGGTGGGTGGGTGGGGTGAGTGGGTGGGTGGTGGGTGGTGGGGTGGGTGGGTGGGTGGGTGGGTGAGTGGGGGTGGTGGGTGGGTGGGTGGGTGGGTGGGTGGGTGGTGGGTGGTGGGTGGTGGGTGGGTGGGTGGTGGGGTGGTGGGTGGGTGGGTGGGTGGTGGGTGGTGGGTGGGTGGGGTGGGTGAGTGGGTGAGTGGGTGAGTGGGTGGGTGGGTGGGGTGGGTGGGTGGTGGTGGGTGGGTGGGGGGGTGGGTGGGTGGGTGGTGGGGGGTGGGTGGGTGGGGGGTGGGTGGGTGGGGGTGGGTGGTGGGTGAGTGGGTGAGTGGGTGGGTGGGTGGGTGAGTGGGTGGTGGGTGAGTGGGTGGGTGGGGTGAGTGGGTGAGTGGGTGGGTGGTAGTTGAGTGGGTGAGTGGGTGGGTGGTAGGTGAGTGGGTGAGTGGGTGGGTGGGTGAGTGAGTGAGTGGGTAGGTGAGTGGGTGGTTGGTAGGTGAGTGAGTGGGTGAGTGGGTAGGTGAATAAGTGGGTAGGTGAATGGGTGAGTGGGTGGGTGAGTGGGTGAGCGGGTGAGTTGGTAGGTGAGTGGGTGGGTGAGTGGGTAGGTGAGTGAGTGGGTAGGTGAGTGGGTAGGTGAGTGGGTGAGTGGGTAGGTGAGTGAATGGGTAGGTGAGTGGGTAGGTGAGTGAGTGGATGAGTGCGTGGGTGTGTGGGTGAGTGCATAGGTGAGTGGGTGGGTGAGTGGGTGAGTGAATGGGTGAGTTGGTAGGTGAGTGAGTGGGTAGGTGAGTGAATGGGTGAGTGGGTGGGTGAGTGGGTAGGTGAGTGGGTAAGTGAGTGAGTGGGTGACTGGGTGGGTGAGTGGGTGAGTGAGTGAGTGGGTGAGTGGGTGAGTGAGTGGTGAGTGGGTAGGTGAGTGAGTGGGTAGGTGAGTGAATGGGTGAGTGGGTAGGTGAGTGAGTGGGTGAGTGGGTAGGTGAGTGGGTGAGTTGGTAGGTGAGTGGGTAGGTGAGTGGGTAGGTGAGTGGGTAGGTGAGTGGGTGAGTTGGTAGGTGAGTGGGTGGGTGAGTGGCTGAATGAGTGGGTAAGTGGGTAGGTGAGTGGGTGGGTGACTGTGTCCTGAAGAAGGCTCATGGCCCAAAACGTCGCCTCTATAAACGTTCCCATATTAAACCCAAACCAAATGAATAACACTCGATTCGATTACAATGGACATCGATTCGACGCTAAGGGAATCGATTCCAAAGTTTTCTTGAACGTACTTTTGGTTTTCGATAGAATCGATTCGACCTAAAGCATCCACACTTGAGAAATCGATTCCCTTCATTTAAATAACATTGAAAGATCGATCCGATGCACGTCGCAATCCGGAATCGATTCCCGTGTTATGGCTCGGGAAAGTTTCCCGCGCATGCGCAGTGGAGCCGCTTCCGCGTAGATGCGGGCGGCGCGCGCTTAGGTGAACTCGGCCAGAAATAAATAAAATAAATAAATAAAATTCATAACCACTCGCCCACTCACTCACCCACCCACTCACCCACTCACTCACCCACCCACTAACCCACCCACTCACTCACCCACTCACCCACTCGCTCATTCACCCACTCACTCACCCACTCATTCACTCACCCACTCATTCACTCACCCACTCACTTACCCACTCACTCACCCACTCATTCACTCACTCACCCACTCACCCACTCACCCACCCACTCACCCACTCACTCACTCACCCACTCATTCACTCACTCACCCACTCACTCACCCACTCATTCACTCACTCACCCACTCACCCACTCACCCACCCACTCACCCACTCACTCACTCACCCACTCATTCACTCACTCACCCACTCACTCACCCACTCACCCACTCACTCACTCATTCACTCACTCACTCACCCACTCACCCACCCAGTCACCCACTCACTCACCCACCCACTCACTCACCCACCCACATACTTACCCACCCACTCACTCACCCACTCACTCACCCACTCACCCACCCACATACTTACCCACCCACTCACTCACCCACTCACTCACCCACTCACCCACCCACATACTTACCCACCCACTCACTCACCCACTCACTCACTCACCCACTCACTCACTCACCCACTCACCGCCCTAACTACTGCACCACCGCTCCCCACTCACTCACTATCAATCATCCGTAACTGGTGATGATTGATGGTGATGATGATGGTGGTGATGATGATGATGGTGGTGATGATGATGGTAGTGGTGGTGATTATGCTGCACTTGGCCCGCCGGCTCGCTGGAGGCTACCTGGGCCCGCTCTGCACTCACCTCCGAGAGCACGGACTGGTCTCCGTCCGTGGCGTCGAGTCCCAGGGCGGAGCGCACCTTGTCCATAGCTCGCGTGGCGGTGATGGTGATGATGGTGATGACAGTGGTGGTGATGATGGTGAGATAGTTCTGAGGGTAGAGTTCAGGGGGGAGGGGAGTTCAGGGTTCAGTGTGGGGGGGGTTCAGGGGGAGGGGAGTTCAGGGTTCAAGGGGTGAGTTCAGGGGGAGGGGAGTTCAGGGTTCAGGGGGGGGGGTTCAGGGGGAGGGGAGTTCAGGGTTCAAGGGGTGAGTTCAGGGGGAGGGGAGTTCAGGGTTCAGGGGGGGGTTCAGGGGGGGTGAGCTCAGTGGGGGGGGGGATCAGGGGGGTGAGCTCAGAGGGAGGGGGGTTTAGGGGGGTGAGCTCAGAGGGGGGGGGTTCAGGGGGGTGAGTTCAGGGGGGGGGGTTCAGGGGGGTGAGTTCAGGGGGGGGGGGTTCAGGGGGGTGAGCTCAGAGGGGGGGGGTTTAGGGGGGTGAGTTCAGGGGGGGGGTTCAGGGGGGGTGAGTTCAGGGGGGGGGGTTCAGGGGGGTGAGCTCAGAGGGGGGGGGTTTAGGGGGGTGAGTTCAGGGGGGTGAGCTCAGAGGGGGGGGGGGGGTTCAGGGGGGTGAGCTCAGGGGGGGGGGGTTCAGGGGGGTGAGTTCAGGGGGGGGTTCAGGGGGGTGAGCTCAGAGGGGGGGGGTTCAGGGGGGTGAGCTCGGGGGGGGGGGGTTCAGGAGGGTGAGTTCAGGGGGGGGGGGGTTCAGGGGGGTGAGCTCAGAGGGGGGGGGGTTCAGGGGGGTGAGCTCAGGGGGGGGGGGGGGTTCAGGAGGGTGAGTTCAGGGGGGGGGGGGGGTTCAGGGGGGTGAGCTCAGAGGGGGGGGGGTTCAGGGGGGTGAGCTCAGGGGGAGGGGGGTTCAGGGGGGTGAGCTCAGAGAGGGGGGGGGGTTTAGGGGGGTGAGTTCAGGGGGGGGGGGGTTCAGGGGGGTGAGCTCAGGGGGGGGGGTTCAGGGGGGTGAGCTCAGGGGGGGGGGTTCAGGGGGGTGAGTTCAGGGGGGGGGGTTCAGGGGGGTGAGCTCAGAGGGGGGGGGGGTTCAGGGGGGTGAGTTCAGGGGGGGGGGTTCAGGGGGGTGAGTTCAGAGGGGGGGGGGGTTCAGGGGGGTGAGTTCAGGGGGGGGGGGTTCAGGGGGGTGATCTCAGAGGGGAGGGGGGTTCAGGGGGGTGAGCTCAGGGGGGGGGGGTTCAGGGGGGTGAGCTCAGAGGGGGGGGGCGGGTTCAGGGGGGTGAGTTCAGGGGGGGGGGGTTCAAGGGGGTGATCTCAGAGGGGGGGGGGGTTCAGGGGGGTGAGCTCAGGGGGGGGGGGTTCAGGGGGGTGAGCTCAGAGGGGGGGGTTCAGGGGGGTTAGCTCAGAGGGGGGGGGGGGTTCAGGGGGGTGAGCTCAGGGGGGGGGGGGTTCAGGGGGGTGAGCTCAGAGGGGGGGGGTTCAGGGGGGTTAGCTCAGAGGGGGGGGGTTCAGGGGGGTGATCTCAGAGGGGGGGGGGTTCAGGGGGGTGAGCTCAGGGGGGGGGGGGGTTCAGGAGGGTGAGCTCAGGGGGGGGGGGGTTCAGGGGGGTTAGCTCAGAGGGGGGGGGGTTCAGGGGGGTGAGCTCAGAGGGGGGGGGTTCAGGGGGGTGAGCTCAGGGGGGGGGGGTTCAGGGGGGTGAGCTCAGAGGGGGTGGGGGTTCAGGGGGGTGAGCTCAAGGGGGGGGGGGTTCAGGGGGGTGAGTTCAGGGGGGGGGGGGTTCAGAGGGGTGAGCTCAGAGGGGGGGGGGGTTCAGGGGGGTGAGTTCAGAGGGGGGGGGGGGTTCAGGGGGGTGAGTTCAGGGGGGGGGGGTTCAGGGGGGTGAGTTCAGGGGGGGGGGGTTCATGGGGGTGAGCTCAGAGGGGGGGGGTTCAGGGGGGTGAGCTGAGAGGGGGGGGGGGTTCAGGGGGGTGAGTTCAGGGGGGGGGGGGGTTCAGGGGGGTGAGCTCAGAGGGGGGGGGGGGGGGGTTCAGGGGGATGAGTTCAGAGGGGGGGGGGGTTCAGGGGGGTGAGCTCAGAGGGGGGGGGTTCAGGGGGGTGAGCTCAGAGGGGGGGGGGTTCAGGGGGGTGAGCTCAGAGGGGGGGGGGGGGTTCAGGGGGGTGAGCTCAGAGGGGGGGGGGTTCAGGGGGGTGAGCTCAGAAGGGGGGGGGGTTCAGGGGGGTGAGTTCAGGGAGGGGGGGTTCAGGGGGGTGAGCTCAGAGGGGGGGGGGGTTCAGGGGAGTGAGCTCAGAGGGGGGGGGGTTCAGGGGGGTGAGTTTAGAGGGGGGGGGGTTCAGGGGGGTGAGCTCAGGGGGGTGAGTTCAGAGGGGGGGGGGGGTTCAGGGGGGTGAGCTCAGAGGGGGGGGGGTTCAGGGGGGTGAGTTCAAAGGGGGGGGGGTTTCAGGGGGGTGAGCTCAGAGGGGGGGGGGGTTCAGGGGGGTGAGTTCAGGGGGGGGGGGGTTCAGGGGGGTGAGCTCAGAGGGGGGGGGGGTTCAGGGGGGTGAGTTCAGGGGGGGGGGTTCAGGGGGGTGAGCTCAGAGGGGGGGGGTTCAGGGGGGTGAGTTCAGAGGGGGGGGGGTTCAGGGGGGTGAGCTCAGAGGGGGGGGGGTTCAGGGGGGTGAGTTCAGAGGGGGGGGGGTTCAGGGGGGTGAGCTCAGGGGGGGGGGGTTCAGGGGGGTGAGCTCAGAGGGGGGGGGGTCAGGGGGGTGAGCTCAGAAGGGGGGGGTTTCAGGGGGGTGAGCTCAGGGGGGGGGGGGTTCAGGGGGGTGAGCTCAGAGGGGGGGGGGGGGGGTTCAGGGGGGTGAGCTCAAGAGGGGGGGGGGGTTCAGGGGGGTGAGCTCAGAGGGGGGGGGGTTCAGGGGGGTGAGCTCAGAGGGGGGGGGGTTCAGGGGGGTGAGCTCAGGGGGTGAGTTCAGGGTTCAGGGGTTGGGGGGTTCAGGGTTGAGAGTTAAATTTGCCGGAACCGAGCGAGGTTCGTCGCCAATTTTTTTACCTGCGCCGGATGACGTCACGCCGTTGTGACGTCATCGCGCGGACTTTGTCTTTACGAAAACGAAAGTGACGTCACGTCGCTCTCCCCCCTGCGCGGTGACGTCACGCCGTCAACCCTCCCATCCTGCGCGGTGACGTCACTCCCACACCTCCCGCGCGGTGACGTCACGCCGTCACGCTCTACCCCTGCGCGGTGACGTCACGCCGTCACCCTCCCACGCGCGAAGAGGCGGGAGGTGCGCTGCGATGACGTCACGCGGCAGGTTTACAACGCGAAAGAAATCCGCCCACCAAGTGGTGCTGGATGACGTCACGCGGCAAGTGTGTTGTAAGAAAAGAAACACGCGGAAGCTCCGCCCACCAACTGCTACTGGATGACGTCACGCGGCAGGTGTGTTGTAAAAAACAGAACTACGCGGAAGCTCCTCCCACCAGGTGGCGCTGGATGACGTCACGCGGCAGGTGCGTTGTAAGAAAAGAAACACGCGGAAGCTTCCTCCTGACCGATCGCCTTAGAGAGACACAGAGACACAGAGAGACAGAGAGACACAGACAGAGAGACAGACAGAGAGACACAGACAGAGAGACACAGAGACAGAGAGACACAGAGGGAGACACAGAGAGACAGTGAGACACAGAGACAGAGAGACACAGAGACACAGAGAGACAGAGAGACACAGACAGAGAGACACAGATACAGAGAGACACAGAGACACAGATACAGAGAGACACAGAGACACAGAGAGACACAGACAGAGAGACACAGAGAGAGACACAGACAGAGAGACACACATAGAGAGACACACAGAGAGTGAGACAGACAGATAGACAGACAGAGAGACACAGAGAGACACACAGAGACAGACACAGAGAGACACACACAGAGACACAGAGACAGAGAGAGACACACAGAGAGACACACACAGAAAGACAGACAGAGAGACACAGACAGACAGAGACACAGAGAGACACAGACAGAGAGACACACAGAGAGAGACACAGACAGAGAGACACACAGACAGACAGAGACACAGAGAGACACAGACAGAGAGACACACAAACAGTCAGAGACAGACAGAGAGAGACAGAGTGTGTCACTGTGTGTGTCACTGTGTGTCTCTTAGCCGGTGGATCTGTGTTGGGGGGAGTGGGGGGGGGGTCGACTCCTTCATGAGGGGGTCACTCTCCACCCACCACCCCGTCCACCCCCTCCACCACAACCACCACCACAACAACCACAACCACCACCACAACCACAACCTCCTCCACCTCATCGTCCTCGTTCTTGTCGTGGCTGGCGTGAGCGCTGACGGCCTGAGGCAAGGTGAGTGGTGAGGTGTGGTGAGTGGATGAGTGGGTGGGTGGGTGAGTGGGTGGGTGGGTGAGTGGATGAGTGGGTGGGTGGGTGGGTGAGTGGGTGGGTGGGTGAGTGGGTGAGTGGGTGGGTGGGTGAGTGGGTGAGTGGGTGAGGTGTGGTGAGTGGGTGGGTGGGTGGGTGGGTGAGTGGGTGGGTGGGTGGGTGGGTGAGTGGGTGAGTGGGTGAGGTGTGGTGAGTGGGTGGGTGGGTGGGTGAGTGGGTGGGTGGGTGAGTGGGTGGGTGGGTGAGTGGGTGGGTGAGTGAGTGGGTGGGTGGGTGGGTGAGTGGGTGAGTGGGTGGGTGGGTGGGTGAGTGGGTGGGTGAGTGAGTGGGTGGGTGGGTGAGTGGGTGGGTGAGTGGGTGGGTGAGTGGGTGGGTGAGTGGGTGAGTGGGTGGGTGGGTGAGTGAGTGGGTGAGTGGGTGAGTGGGTGAGTGGGTGGGTGAGTGGGTGAGTGGGTGGGTGAGTGGGTGAGTGGGTGAGTGGGTGAGGTGTGGTGAGTGGGTGGGTGGGTGGGTGAGTGGGTGGGTGGGTGAGTGGGTGGGTGAATGAGTGGGTGAGTGGGTGGGTGGGTGAGTGGGTGGGTGGGTGAGTGGGTGAGTGGGTGGGTGGGTGGGTGAGTGAGTGGGTGAGTGGGTGGGTGAGTGGGTGGGTGAGTGGGTGAGTGGGTGGGTGGGTGAGTGGGTGGGTGGGTGAGTGGGTGGGTGGGTGGGTGAGTGGTGAGGTGAGGTGTGGTGAGTGAGTGGATGAGTGAGTGGGTGAGTGAGTGAGTGGGTGAGTGAGTGAGTGGGTGAGTGGGTGGGTGGGTGGGTGAGTGAGTGAGTGAGTGAGTGGGTGAGTGGGTGGGTGGGTGGGTGAGTGAGTGAGTGGGTGAGTGAGTGAGTGAGTGAGTGAGTGAGTGGGTGGGTGAGTGAGTGGGGTGGGTGACTGGGTGAGTGAGTGGGTGAATGAGTGGGTGGGTGAGTGGGTGAGTGAGTGGGTGAGTGACTGGGTGAGTGAGTGAGTGAGTGACTGGGTAAGTGAGTGAATGAGTGAGTGGGTGGGTGAGTGGGTGAGTGAGTGAGTGAGTGGGTGGGTGAGTGAGTGGGTGGGTGGGTGAGTGAGTGGGTGGGTGAGTGTGTGGGTGAGTGGGTGAGTGGGTGAGTAAGTGAGTGGGTGGGTGAGTGTGTGGGTGAGTGGGTGGGTGAGTGGGTGAGTGACTGGGTGAGTGGGTGGGTGAGTGGGTGAGTGGGTGGGTGAGTGTGTGGGTGAGTGGGTGAGTGGGTGAGTCAGTGGGTGGGTGAATTAATGAGTGAGTGGGTGGGTGAATGAATGAGTGAGTGGGTGAGTGGGTGGGTGAGTGAGTGGGTGGGTGAGTGGGTGGGTGAGTGGGTGGGTGAGCAGGTGGGTGGGTGAGTGGGTGGGTGAGAGAGTGAGTGAGTGGGCGAGTGAGTGACTGGGTGAGTGACTGGGTGAGTGACTGGGTGAGTGACTGGGTGAGTGGGTGAGCGACTGGGTGGGTGAGTGACTGGATGAGTGAGTGAGCGAGCGAGTGAGTGAGTCGTATTAATGAATCCACGTGTATGTATACTCCACACAGATGGATTCATGAATCTGTGTGTGTGTGCGTGTTGTAGAAACCCTGCCGATGCCAAGCAAGGTGTGGGTGCAGTCTGTGAACTTCTTCCATGAAGTCCACTGGACTCCTGGGGCAGGTACTCCGCCCGGAACGTCGTTCGCCGTCCAGTACCGCGGGTGCGTGCCACGCCTAGGTCCGTTCGGCGTGAAATCTCTCTCGCCCACAAACTCACCCACTCACTCACCCACTCACCTATGTGCATGGGTGAGTGAGTGGGTGGGTGAGTGAGTGGGTGAGTTGGTGGGTGAGTTGGTGGGTGGGTGGGTGGGTGAGTGGGTGAGTGAGTGGGTGAGTTGGTGGGTGACTGGGTGAGTGGGTGGGTGAGTGGGTGGGTGGGTGAGTGAGTGGGTGATTTGGTGGGTGAGTGGGTGAGTGGGTGGGTGGGTGAGTGGGTGGGTGGGTGAGTGAGTGGGTGAGTTGGTGGGTGAGTGGGTGAGTTGGTGGGTGAGTGGGTGAGTGGGTGGGTGAGTGGGTGGGTGGGTGAACGAGTGGGTGATTTGGTGGGTGAGTGGGTGGGTGAGTCAGTAAGTGAGTGGGTGGGTGGGTGAGTGAGTGAGTGGATGAGTGAGTGGGTGGGTGAGTGAGTGGGTGAGTTGGTGGGTAAGTGGGTGAGTGGGTGGGTGAGTGAGTGAGTAAGTGAGTGGGTGGGTGAGTGAGTGGGTGAGTCAGTGGGTGAGTGTGTGAGTGAGTGGGTGAGTAAGTGAGTGGGTGGTTGGGTGGGTGAGTCAGTCAGTGAGTGAGTGTGTGAGTAAGTGAGTAAGTGAGTGAGTCAGTGAGTGAGTGGATGGGTGAGTGACACAGACACAAAACACCACCACAGACTCCCTGACACGTGCCCTTGCCAGCCGGAACAAATCAGCTGACCCAGTTCCATCCTCTCTGCCCTTAGCGAGCCTCAGCGCAAGATGCTAGACCTGCCCAAAGCCAGTCCTCACTCGCTCCAGCCAGGAGATGTTGACTATCTCGCCTGGTCTACAGGAGGTCTGTGTCTCTCTCTCATCATCATCATCACGGTGGCTATGAGATGTTGGCTACCTCGCCTGGTCTACAGGAGGTCTGTGTCTCTCTCATCATCATCATCATCACGGTGGCTATGAGATGTTGGCTACCTCGCCTGGTCTACAGGAGGTCTGTGTCTCTCATCATCATCATCATCACGGTGGCTAGGAGATGTTGACTACCTCGCCTGGTCTACAGGAGGTCGTGGGTTTGATCCCAACCCTAACATCACGGTGGCTATGAGATGTTGACTACCTCGCCTGGTCTACAGGAGGTCTGTGTCTCTCTCTCTCATCATCACGGTGGCTATGAGATGTTGACTACCTCGCCTGGTCTACAGGAGGTCTGTGTCTCTCTCTCTCATCATCACGGTGGCTATGAGATGTTGACTACCTCGCCTGGTCTACAGGAGGTTTGTGTCTCTCTCTCATCATCATCACGGTGGCTAGGAGATGTTGACTACCTCGCCTGGTCGACAGGAGGTCTGTGTCTCTCATCATCATCATCACGGTGGCTATGAGATGTTGACTACCTCGCCTGGTCCACAGGAGGTCTGTGTCTCTCATCATCATCATCACGGTGGCTAGGAGATGTTGACTACCTCGCCTGGTCCACAGGAGGTCTGTGTCTCTCATCATCATCATCATCATCACGGTGGCTAGGAGATGTTGGCTACCTCGCCTGGTCTACAGGAGGTCTGTGTCTCTAATCATCATCATCATCACGGTGGCTATGAGATGTTGACTAACTCGCCTGGTCTACAGGAGGTCTGTGTCTCTCTCATCATCATCATCACCGTGGCTAGGAGATGTTAACTACCTCGCCTGGTCTACAGGAGGTCTGTGTCTCTCTCATCATCATCATCATCATCACGGTGGCTAGGAGATGTTAACTGCCTCGCCTGGTCTACAGGAGGTCTGTGTCTCTCATCATCATCATCACGGTGGCTATTAGATGTTGACTACCTCGCCTGGTCTACAGGAGGTCTGTGTCTCTCTCATCATCATCATCATCACGGTGGCTAGGAGATGTTGACTACCTCGCCTGGTCTACAGGAGGTCTGTGTCTCTCTCATCATCATCATCATCACGGTGGCTAGGAGATGTTGACTACCTCGCCTGGTCTACAGGAGGTCTGTGTCTCTCATCATCATCATCACGGTGGCTATGAGATGTTGACTACCTCGCCTGGTCTACAGGAGGTCTGTGTCTCTCTCATCATCATCATCACGGTGGCTAGGAGATGTTGGCTACCTCGCCTGGTCTACAGGAGGTCTGTGTCTCTCATCATCATGACGGTGGCTATGAGATGTTGACTACCTCGCCTGGTCTACAGGAGGTCTGTGTCTCTCATCATCATGACGGTGGCTAGGAGATGTTAACTAACTCGCCTGGTCTACAGGAGGTCTGTGTCTCTCATCATCATCATCACGGTGGCTATGAGATGTTGACTACCTCACCTGGTATACAGGAGGTCTGTGTCTCTCTCATAATCATCAATTAACGTCCACGTGGTGATGGTGGTGATGGTGGTGATGGTGGTGATGATGGTGATGATGATGGTGATGATGATGGTGGTGATGATGGTGGTAATGGTGATGATGATGGTGGTGTTGGTTGTGATGGTGGTGATGGTCATGATGATGGTGGTGATGGTGATGATGATGGTGATGATGATGATGGTGGTGATGGTGGTGATGGTGGTGATGATGATGGTGGTGTTGGTTGTGATGGTGGTGATGGTGGTGATGGTCATTATGATGGTGGTGATGGTCATGATGATGGTGGTGATGGTGATGATGATGGTGATGATGATGGTGATGATGATGATGGTGGTGATGGTGGTGATGGTGGTGATGATGATGGTGGTGTTGGTTGTGATGGTGGTGATGGTGGTGATGGTCATGATGATGGTGGTGATGGTGATGATGATGGTGATGATGATGGTGGTAATGGTGATGGTGGTGGTGGTGATGGTGGTAATGGTGATGGTGGTGATGATGGTAATGGTGGTGATGGTGGTGATGGTAATGGTGATGATGGTGATGATGGTGATGGTATCAGCCCACGTGCGATGTCCGATCCGCTACGGAGATGCAGCAGCAGCGTTGCAGAGTTCAAACCTCGTGACACGTGGGTCTCTGTGGGTCTCTGTGGGTCTCTGTGGGTCTCTGTGGGTCTCTGTGGGTCTCTGTGGGTCTCTGTGGGTCTCTGTGGGTCTCTGTGGGTCTCTGTGGGTCTGTGTGGGTCTCTGTGAGTCTCTGTGAGTGTGGGTCTCTGTGGGTCTCTGTGGGTCTCTGTGGGTCTCTGTGGGTCTCTGTGGGTCTCTGTGGGTCTCTGTGGGTCTCTGTGGGTCTCTGTGGGTCTCTGTGGGTCTCTGTGGGTCTCTGTGGGTCTCTGTGGGTCTCTGTGGGTCTGTGTGGGTCTCTGTGAGTCTCTGTGAGTGTGGGTCTCTGTGGGTCTCTGTGGGTCTCTGTGGGTCTCTGTGGGTCTCTGTGGGTCTCTGTGGGTCTGTGTGGGTCTCTGTGGGTCTCTGTGGGTCTCTGTGGGTCTCTGTGGGTCTCTGTGGGTCTCTGTGGGTCTCTGTGGGTCTCTGTGGGTCTCTGTGGGTCTCTGTGGGTCTCTGTGGGTCTCTGTGGGTCTCTGTGGGTCTGTGTGGGTCTCTGTGAGTCTCTGTGAGTGTGGGTCTCTGTGGGTCTCTGTGGGTCTCTGTGGGTCTCTGTGGGTCTCTGTGGGTCTCTGTGGGTCTCTGTGGGTCTCTGTGGGTCTCTGTGGGTCTCTGTGGGTCTCTGTGGGTCTCTGTGGGTCTCTGTGGGTCTCTGTGGGTCTCTGTGGGTCTCTGTGGGTCTCTGTGGGTCTGTGTGGGTCTCTGTGAGTCTCTGTGAGTGTGGGTCTCTGTGGGTCTCTGTGGGTCTCTGTGGGTCTCTGTGGGTCTCTGTGGGTCTCTGTGGGTCTCTGTGGGTCTCTGTGGGTCTCTGTGGGTCTCTGTGGGTCTCTGTGGGTCTCTGTGGGTCTCTGTGGGTCTCTGTGGGTCTCTGTGGGTCTCTGTGGGTCTCTGTGGGTCTCTGTGGGTCTCTGTGGGTCTCTGTGGGTCTCTGTGGGTCTCTGTGGGTCTGTGTGGGTCTGTGTGGGTCTCTGTGAGTCTCTGTGAGTGTGGGTCTCTGTGGGTCTCTGTGGGTCTCTGTGGGTCTCTGTGGGTCTCTGTGGGTCTCTGTGGGTCTCTGTGGGTCTCTGTGGGTCTCTGTGGGTCTCTGTGGGTCTCTGTGGGTCTCTGTGGGTCTCTGTGGGTCTCTGTGGGTCTCTGTGGGTCTCTGTGGGTCTCTGTGGGTCTCTGTGGGTCTCTGTGGGTCTCTGTGGGTCTCTGTGGGTCTCTGTGGGTCTCTGTGGGTCTCTGTGGGTCTCTGTGGGTCTCTGTGGGTCTCTGTGGGTCTCTGTGAGTCTCTGTGAGTGTGGGTCTCTGTGGGTCTCTGTGGGTCTCTGTGGGTCTCTGTGGGTCTCTGTGGGTCTCTGTGGGTCTCTGTGGGTCTCTGTGGGTCTCTGTGGGTCTCTGTGGGTCTCTGTGGGTCTCTGTGGGTCTCTGTGGGTCTCTGTGGGTCTCTGTGGGTCTCTGTGGGTCTCTGTGGGTCTCTGTGGGTCTCTGTGGGTCTCTGTGGGTCTCTGTGGGTCTCTGTGGGTCTCTGTGGGTCTCTGTGGGTCTCTGTGGGTCTCTATGAGTCTCTGTGGGTCTCTGTGGGTCTCTGTGGGTCTCTGTGGGTCTCTGTGGGTCTCTATGAGTGTGAGTCTCTGTGGGTCTCTGTGAGTCTCTGTGGATCTCTGTGGGTCTCTGTGGGTCTCTGTGAGTGTGGGTCTCTGTGGGTCTGTGTGGGTCTCTGTGAGTCTCTGTGGGTCTCTGTGGGTCTCTGTGGGTCTCTGTGGGTCTCTGTGGGTCTCTGTGGGTCTCTGTGGGTCTCTGTGGGTCTCTGTGGGTCTCTGTGGGTCTCTATGAGTCTCTGTGGGTCTCTGTGGGTCTCTATGAGTCTCTGTGGGTCTCTGTGGGTCTCTGTGGGTCTCTGTGGGTCTCTGTGGGTCTCTGTGGGTCTCTGTGGGTCTCTATGAGTGTGAGTCTCTGTGGGTCTCTGTGAGTCTCTGTGGATCTCTGTGGGTCTCTGTGGGTCTCTGTGAGTGTGGGTCTCTGTGGGTCTGTGTGGGTCTCTGTGAGTCTCTCTGGGTCTCTGTGGGTCTCTGCGGGTCTCTGTGGGTCTCTGTGGGTCTCTGTGGGTCTCTGTGGGTCTCTGTGGGTCTCTGTGGGTCTCTGTGGGTCTCTGTGGGTCTCTGTGAGTGTGGGTCTCTGTGGGTCTGTGTGGGTCTCTGTGGGTCTCTGTGGGTCTCTGTGGGTCTCTATGAGTGTGAGTCTCTGTGGGTCTCTGTGAGTCTCTGTGGGTCTCTGTGGGTCTCTGTGAGTGTGGGTCTCTGTGGGTCTGTGTGGGTCTCTGTGGGTCTCTGTGGGTCTCTGTGGGTCTCTGTGGGTCTCTATGAGTGTGAGTCTCTGTGGGTCTCTGTGAGTCTCTGTGGGTCTCTGTGGGTCTCTGTGGGTCTCTGTGAGTGTGGGTCTCTGTGGGTCTGTGTGGGTCTCTGTGGGTCTCTGTGGGTCTCTGTGGGTCTCTGTGAGTGTGGGTCTCTGTGGGTCTCTGTGGGTCTCTGTGGGTCTGTGTGGGTCTCTGTGGGTCTCTGTGGGTCTCTGTGGGTCTCTGCGGGTCTCTGTGGGTCTCTGTGGGTCTCTGTGAGTCTCTGTGGGTCTCTGTGAGTCTCTGTGGGTCTCTGTGAGTCTCTGTGGGTCTCTGTGGGTCTCTGTGGGTCTCTGCGGGTCTCTGTGGGTCTCTGTGGGTCTCTGTGAGTCTCTGTGGGTCTCTGTGGGTCTCTGTGAGTCTCTGTGGGTCTCTGTGGGTCTCTGTGAGTCTCTGAGGGTTTCTGTGAGTCTCTGCGGGTCTCTGTGGGTCTCTGTGGGTCTCTGTGGGTCTCTATGAGTATGGGTCTCTGTGGGTCTCTGTGGGTCTCTATGAGTGTGAGTCTCTGTGGGTCTGTGTGGGTCTCTGTGGGTCTCTGTGGGTCTCTGCGGGTCTATGTGGGTCTCTGTGGGTCTCTGTGAGTCTCTGTGGGTCTCTGTGGGTCTCTGTGAGTCTCTGTGGGTCTCTGTGGGTCTCTGTGAGTCTCTGAGGGTCTCTGTGAGTCTCTGCGGGTCTCTGTGGGTCTCTGTGGGTCTCTGTGGGTCTCTATGAGTATGGGTCTCTGTGGGTCTCTGTGGGTCTCTATGAGTATGGGTCTCTGTGGGTCTCTGTGGGTCTATGTGGGTCTCTGTGGGTCTCTGTGAGTCTCTGTGGGTCTCTGTGGGTCTCTGTGGGTCTCTGTGGGTCTCTATGAGTATGGGTCTCTGTGGGTCTCTGTGGGTCTCTGTGAGTCTCTGTGGGTCTCTGTGGGTCTCTGTGGGTCTCTGTGGGTCTCTATGAGTATGGGTCTCTGTGGGTCTCTGTGGGTCTCTGTGGGTCTCTGAGTATGGGTCTCTGTGGGTCTCTATGGGTCTCTGTGGGTCTCTGTGGGTCTCTATGAGTGTGGGTCTCTATGGGTCTCTGTGGGTCTCTGTGGGTCTCTGAGTATGGGTCTCTGTGGGTCTCTGTGGGTCTCTGTGAGTCTCTGTGGGTCTCTGTGGGTCTCTGTGGGTCTCTATGAGTGTGGGTCTCTATGGGTCTCTGTGGGTCTCTATGAGTATGGGTCTCTGTGGTTCTGTATGGGTCTCTATGAGTATGGGTCTCTGTGGGTCTGGGTCTCTGTGGGTCTCTATGAGTATGGGTCTCTGTGGGTCTCTGTGGGTCTCTGTGGGTTTGTATGGGTCTCTGTGGGTCTCTGTGGGTCTCTGTGGGTCTCTGTGTCTCTGTGTGTCTCTGTGTGTCTCTGTGTATCTCTGTGTGTCTCTGTGTGTCTCTGTGGGTCTCTGGTCTCATTCGTGAGTGTCTAGTGAGTGTCTAGTGAGTGTCTAGTGAGTGTCTGGTGAGTGAGTCTTTGTCTCTGTGTGTCTCTGTGTGTCTCTGTGTGTCTCTGTGTGTCTCTGGTCTCATTCGTGAGTGTCTGGTGAGTGAGTCTTTGTCTCTGTGTGTCTCTGTGGGTCTCTGTGGGTCTCTGTGTGTCTCTGTGTGTCTCTGTGTGTCTCTGTGTGTCTCTGGTCTCATTCGTGAGTGTCTGGTGAGTGTCTGGTGAGTGAGTCTTTGTCTCTGTGTGTCTCTGGTCTCGTTCGTGAGTGTCTAGTGAGTGTCTAGTGAGTGTCTAGTGAGTGTCTAGTGAGTGTCTAGTGAGTGAGTCTTTGTCTCTGTGTGTCTCTGGTCTCGTTCGTGAGTGTCTAGTGAGTGTCTGGTGAGTGAGTCTTTGTCTCTGTGGGTCTCTGTGGGTCTCTGTGGGTCTCTGTGTGTCTCTGTGTGTCTCTGTGTGTCTCTGGTCTCGTTAGTGAGTGTCTAGTGAGTGTCTGGTGAGTGTCTGGTGAGTGTCTGGTGAGTGTCTGGTGAGTGTCTAGTGAGTGTCTAGTGAGTGTCTGGTGAGTGTCTGGTGAGTGAGTCTTTGTCTCTGTGTGTCTCTGGTCTCGTTCGTGAGTGTCTAGTGAGTGTCTGGTGAGTGTCTAGTGAGTGTCTAGTGAGTGTCTGGTGAGTGTCTAGTGAGTGTCTGGTGAGTGTCTAGTGAGTGTCTAGTGAGTGTCTGGTGAGTGTCTAGTGAGTGTCTAGTGAGTGTCTGGTGAGTGTCTGGTGAGTGAGTCTTTGTCTCTGTGTGTCTCTGGTCTCGTTCGTGAGTGTCTGGTGAGTGAGTCTTTGTCTCTGTGTGTCTCTGTGGGTCTCTGTGGGTCTCTGTGTGTCTCTGTGGGTCTCTGTGTGTCTCTGGTCTCGTTAGTGAGTGTCTAGTGAGTGTCTAGTGAGTGTCTAGTGAGTGTCTGGTGAGTGAGTCTTTGTCTCTGTGGGTCTCTGTGTGTCTCTGGTCTCGTTAGTGAGTGTCTAGTGAGTGTCTAGTGAGTGTCTGGTGAGTGTCTGGTGAGTGAGTCTTTGTCTCTGTGTGTCTCTGTGGGTCTCTGTGTGTCTCTGTGTGTCTCTGGTCTCATTCGTGAGTGTCTGGTGAGTGAGTCTTTGTCTCTGTGTGTCTCTGTGGGTCTCTGTGGGTCTCTGTGGGTCTCTGTGTGTCTCTGTGTGTCTCTGGTCTCATTCGTGAGTGTCTGGTGAGTGAGTCTTTGTCTCTGTGTGTCTCTGTGGGTCTCTGTGTGTCTCTGTGTGTCTCTGTGTGTCTCTGGTCTCGTTCGTGAGTGTCTGGTGAGTGAGTCTTTGTCTCTGTGTGTCTCTCGTCTCGTTCGTGAGTGTCTAGTGAGTGTCTAGTGAGTGTCTGGTGAGTGAGTCTTTGTCTCTGCCTCAGGGTCTACGAGGGCGCGCCATGGAGAGACATCAAGCACTGCTCCCTCATCAGCCAACATCACCACCAACATCACCACCAACATCACCACCAACATCACCACCAACATCACCACCAACATCACCACCAACATCACCACCAACATCACCACCAACATCACCAAGTCCACCATTTGAGGAGTCTCTCACCAAATGCGTGCTCATCTCCATCACCCACCAACTCACCCACCAACTCACCCACCAACTCACCCACCAACTCACCCACCAACTCACCCACCAACTCACCCACCAACTCACCCACCAACTCACCCACCAACTCACCCACCAACTCACCCACCAACTCAGCCAGCAACTCACCCACCAACTCACCCAACAACTCACCCACCAACTCACCCACCAACTCAGCCACCAACTCACCCACCAACTCACCCACCAACTCACCCACCAACTCACCCACCAACTCACCCACCAACTCACCCACCAACTCACCCACCAACTCAGCCAGCAACTCACCCACCAACTCACCCACCAACTCACCCACCAACTCACCCACCAACTCACCCACCAACTCACCCACCAACTCACCCACCAACTCACCCACCAACTCACCCACCAACTCACCCACCAACTCACCCACCAACTCACCCACCAACTCACCCACCAACTCACCCACCAACTCACCCACCAACTCACCCACCAACTCACCCACCAACTCAGCCAGCAACTCACCCACCAACCCTCCTACCTCATCATCATCGTCAAGGCCAATCTCCACACCCCCCTGCATCACCTCCACCACCACCACCTCCACCACCACCACCTCCTCCACCCCAACCTCCACCCCAACCCCCAACACCTCCATCACCACCTCCACCACCTCCACCTCCAACACCACCACCTCCTCCACCACCTGCACCCCAACCACCACCACCACCTCCTCCACCTCCTCAAACTCCACCACCATCTCCACCACCTGCACCCCAACCACCACCACCACCTCCTCCACCTCCTCAAACTCCACCACCACCTCCACCCCAACCACCACCACCACCACCTCCTCCACCTCCTCAAACTCCACCACCACCTCCACCCCAACCACCACCACCTCCACCACCTCCACCCCCACCTTGTCGTCGTCATCATCGTCATCGTCGTCATCGTCGTCGTCGTCATCGTCATCATCGTCATCATCGTCATCGTCGTCGTCATCGTCGTCGTCATCGTCGTCGTCCTCCCACGTGGAGGGTCTCCAGGAGGGGTGGTGCTGCGATGTGACACAGCAGCTTCTCTACGGCGCCTTCCATGTCAGGGTCAGGGCGGTGGACAACGCCACCACCAACAACGCCACCACCATCAACGCCACCACCAACAACGCCACCACCCTCGACGCCGCCACCACCGCCACTGCCACCACCGCCGCCACCGCTGCGGTGTCACCTTGGAGGGAGATGCAGAGGCCCTTTGACGCTCAGAGAGACAGTGAGTGGCTCGCACAGTCAACCCGCTCAGCCACTCACTCAGCCACTCACTCAGCCACTCAGCCACTCGTTCAGTCAGACACTCGCTCGCTCACTCACCCGCTCAGTCAGCCACTCACTCACTCACTCAGCCACTCGCTCGCTCACTCAGCCACTCACTCACTCAGCCACTCGCTCACTCACTCAGCCACTCACTCAGCCACTTACTCACTCAGTCACTCACTCAGCCACTCGCTCACTCACTCACCCGCTCAGTCAGCCACTCACTCACTCACTCAGCCACTCGCTCGCTCACTCAGTCACTCACTCAGCCACTCGCTCACTCACTCAGCCACTCGCTCACTCACTCAGCCACTCACTCAGCCACTTACTCACTCAGCCACTCACTCAGCCACTCGCTCACTCACTCACCCGCTCAGTCAGCCACTCACTCACTCAGCCACTCGCTCGCTCACTCAGTCACTCACTCACTCAGCCACTCGCTCACTCACTCAGCCACTCACTCAGCCACTCGCTCACTCAGCCACTCAGCCACTCGCTCGCTCACTCAGCCACTCGCTCACTCACTCAGCCACTCCCTCACTCACTCAGCCACTCACTCAGCCACTCGCTCACTCAGCCACTCAGTCACTCGCTCAGCCACTCAGCCACTCGCTCAGTTAGTCACTCGCTCACTCAGCCACTCAGCCACTTGCTCACTCACTCAGCCACTCACTCACTTAGCCACTCGCTCACTCACTCAGCCACTCACTCAGCCACTCAGCCACTCGCTCAGTCAGTCACTCGCTCACTCAGCCACTCAGCCACTTGCTCACTCGCTCAGCCAGTCAGACGCTCGCTCACTCAGTCACTCAGCCACTCACTCAGCCACTCGCTCAGTCACTAACTCACCCACTCAGCCACTCACTCAGCCACTCACTCGCTCACTCAGCCACTCAACCACTCACTCACTCAGCCACTCACTCAGCCACTCAGCCACTTACTCACTCAGCCACTCGCTCAGCCACTCACTCATTCACTCAGCCACTCGCTCAGTCGCTCACTCAGCCACTCACTCACTCAGCCACTCAACCACTCGCTCAGCCACTCACTCAGCCACTCACTCAGTCACTCACTCGCTCACTCAGTCACCCGCTCAGCCACTCGCTCAGCCACTCACTCGCTCACTCACTCAGCCACTCAGCCACTCACTCACTCACTCACTCTTTCACTCAGCCACTCACTCAGTCACTCACTCAGTCACTCGTTCACTCAGCCATTCACTCAGCCACTCACTCAGTCACTCACTCAGTCACTCGTTCACTCAGCCACTCACTCGCTCACTCAGCCACTCACTCAGCCACTCACTCACTCACTCAGCCACTCACTCAGCCACTCACTCGTTCACTCAGCCACTCACTCAGCCACTCACTCGCTCACTCAGCCACTCACTCAGCCACTCACTCGCTCACTCAGCCACTCACTCGCTCACTCAGCCACTCACTCAGCCACTCACTCACTCACTCAGCCACTCACTCAGCCACTCACTCGTTCACTCAGCCACTCACTCGCTCACTCAGCCACTCACTCAGCCACTCACTCACTCACTCAGCCACTCACTCAGCCACTTACTCACTCACTCAGCCACTCACTCAGCCACTCACTCACTCACTCAGCCACTCACTCAGCCACTCACTCGCTCACTCAGCCACTCACTCAGCCACTCACTCACTCACTCAGCCACTCACTCAGCCACTCACTCGCTCACTCAGCCACTCACTCAGCCACTCACTCGCTCACTCAGCCACTCACTCAGCCACTCACTCACTCACTCAGCCACTCACTCAGCCACTCACTCGCTCACTCAGCCACTCACTCAGCCACTCACTCACTCACTCAGCCACTCACTCAGCCACTCACTCGTTCACTCAGCCACTCACTCAGCCACTCACTCACTCACTCAGCCACTCACTCAGCCACTCACTCGTTCACTCAGCCACTCACTCAGCCACTCACTCACTCACTCAGCCACTCACTCAGCCACTCACTCGCTCACTCAGCCACTCACTCAGCCACTCACTCACTCACTCAGCCACTCACTCAGCCACTCACTCGCTCACTCAGCCACTCACTCAGCCACTCACTCGCTCACTCAGCCACTCACTCAGCCACTCACTCGCTCACTCAGCCACTCACTCAGCCACTCGTTCACTCACTCAGCCACTCACTCAGCCACTCACTCACTCACTCAGCCATTCACTCAGCCACTCACTCGCTCACTCAGCCACTCACTCAGCCACTCACTCGCTCACTCAGCCACTCACTCAGCCACTCACTCACTCACTCAGCCACTCACTCAGCCACTCACTCGCTCACTCAGCCACTCACTCAGCCACTCACTCGCTCACTCAGCCACTCACTCAGCCACTCACTCGCTCACTCAGCCACTCACTCAGCCACTCGTTCACTCACTCAGCCACTCACTCAGCCACTCACTCACTCACTCAGCCATTCACTCAGCCACTCACTCGCTCACTCAGCCACTCACTCAGCCACTCAATCGCTCACTCAGCCACTCACTCAGCCACTCACTCGCTCACTCAGCCACTCACTCAGCCACTCACTCACTCACTCAGCTACTCACTCAGCCACTCACTCGCTCACTCAGCCACTCACTCAGCCACTCACTCGCTCACTCAGCCACTCACTCAGCCACTCGTTCACTCACTCAGCCACTCACTCAGACACTCACTCACTCAGCCACTCACTCAGCCACTCACTCAGCCACTCACTCAGCCACTCAGCCACTCGCTCAGTCAGACACTCACTCACTCACTCAGCCACTCGCTCAGTCAGCCACTCGCTCAGTCAGTCACTCGCTCACTCAGTCACTCGCTCAGCCACTCAGCCACTCGCTCAGTCACCCACTCACTCAGCCACTCACTCACTCAGCCACTCACTCACTCAGCCACTCACTCACTCACTCAGCCACTCACTCAGCCACTCAATCGCTCACTCAGCCACTCACTCAGCCACTCACTCACTCACTCAGCCACTCACTCACTCAGCCACTCAATCGCTCACTCAGCCACTCACTCAGCCACTCACTCACTCACTCACTCAGCCACTCACTCACTCACTCAGCCACTCACTCAGCCACTCACTCGCTCACTCAGCCACTCACTCAGCCACTCACTCGCTCACTCAGCCACTCACTCAGCCACTCACTCGCTCACTCAGCCACTCACTCAGCCACTCACTCGCTCACTCAGCCACTCACTCAGCCACTCACTCGCTCACTCAGCCACTCACTCAGCCACTCACTCACTCACTTAGTCACTCACTCAGCTGTTCGCTCACGTAGTGACTCGCTCACTCAGCCACTCATTCACTCAGCCGCTCACTCAGTCACTCGCTCGCTCAGCCGCTCGCTCACTCAGTCAGTTATTTGGTCACTCATCCACTCACTCATCCACTCGCTCGCTCGCTCACTCGCTCTTCTGCTCATCCACCCCCGTGTCTACCCCCCGTGTCTCTCCCCCCGTGTCTCTCCCCCCCCCCCGTGTCTCTCTCCCCGTGTCTCTCCCCCCGTGTCTCTCCCCCCCCCCCCCGTGTCTCTTCCCCCGTGTCTCTCTACCGCCCCCCCCCGTGTCTCTCTCTCCCCGTGTCTCTCCCCCCGTGTCTTCCCCCCCCCCGCCCCCGTTGTCTCTCTCCCCGTGTCTCTCCTCCCCCCCCCCTTGTGTCTCTCCCCCCGTGTCTCTCTACCCCCTCCCCCCGTGTCTCTCCCCCCGTGTCTCTCCCCCCCCCCCGTGTCTCCCCCCCCGTGTCCCCCCCCCCCGTGTCCCCCCCCCTGTGTCTCTCCCCCGTGTCCCCCCCCCCCGTGTCCCCCCCCCCGTGTCCCCCTCCCCCCGTGTCTCTCCCCCCGTGTCTCTCCCCCCCCCCCGTGTCTCCCCCCCGTGTCCCCCCCCCCGTGTCCCCCCCCCTGTGTCTCTCCCCCGTGTCCCCCCCCCCCGTGTCCCCCTCCCTCGTGTCTCTCCCCCCCCCCCGTGTCTCCCCCCCGTGTCCCCCCCCCCCGTGTCCCCCCCCCTGTGTCCCCCCCCCCCGTGCCCTCCCCCCCCCGTGTCCCCCCCCCCGTGCCCCCCCCCAGCCGTGTTGGGAGCCCCCCGGCTGTCCGTGTCTCTGCGTGGGCGTCTCGTGGACGTCGCCTTCTGGAATCCGACCAATCAGAGGGCAGTGTCCCGCCTACGTCACCGGCTACACTCGTGTTGTCACGGAGGTGACGGTGGTGACATTGTGAGTCACTGGGTGGGTGGGTGAGTGAGTGGGTGAGGGGGTGGGTGAGTGGGTGAGTGAGTGGGTGGGTGGGTGGGTGGGTGGGTGAGTGGGTGAGTGGGTGAGTGAGTGGGTGAGTGGGTGGGTGGGTGGGTGAGTGGGTGGGTGGGTGAGTGGGTGAGTGGGTGGGTGGGTGGGTGAGTGAGTGAGTGGGTGGGTGGGTGAGTGAGTGAGTGGGTGGGTGGGTGAGTGGGTGGGTGGGTGAGTGGGTGAGTGGGTGGGTGGGTGGGTGGGTGAGTGAGTGAGTGAGTGGGTGAGTGAGTGGGTGAGTGGGTGGGTGGGTGAGGGGGTGGGTGAGTGAGTGAGTGAGTCGGTGGGTGAGTGGGTGGGTGGATGGGTGAGTGGGTGTGTGGGTGAGTGGGTGGATGGGTGAGTGGATGGGTGAGTGGGTGGGTGGGTGGGTGAGTGAGTGGGTGGGTGGGTGGGTGAGTGAGTGGGTGGGTGGGTGGGTGCGTGGGTGAGTGAGTGGGTGGGTGGGTGGGTGAGTGGGTGGGTGGGTGGGTGGGTGGGTGAGTGAGTGAGTGAGTGAGTGGGTGGGTGAGTGGGTGGGTGGGTGGGTGGGTGGGTGAGTGAGTGAGTGAGTGAGTGGGTGGGTGGGTGAGTGGGTGGGTGGGTGGGTGGGTGAGTGGGTGAGTGAGTGAGTGGGTGGGTGAGTGGGTGGGTGGGTGAGTGAGTGAGTGGGTGGGTGGGTGAGTGGGTGGGTGGGTGGGTGGGTGGGTGGGTGGGTGAGTGAGTGGGTGGGTGAGTGGGTGGGTGGGTGGGTGGGTGGGTGAGTGGGTGGGTGGGTGGGTGAGTGAGTGAGTGAGTGGGTGGGTGAGTGGGTGGGTGGGTGGGTGGGTGGGTGGGTGGGTGAGTGAGTGAGTGGGTGGGTGGGTGAGTGGGTGGGTGGGTGGGTGAGTGGGTGGGTGGGTGGGTGAGTGAGTGAGTGGGTGGGTGGGTGAGTGGGTGGGTGGGTGGGTGGGTGAGTGAGTGAGTGAGTGGGTGGGTGGGTGAGTGAGTGAGTGGGTGGGTGGGTGGGTGGGTGAGCGGGTGGGTGGGTGGGTGGGTGAGCGGGTGAGTGGGTGGGTGGGCGAGTGAGTGAGTGGGTGGGTGGGTGGGTGGGTGAGTGAGTGAGTGGGTGGGTGAGTGAGTGAGTGAGTGGGTGGGTGAGTGAGTGAGTGAGTGGGTGAGTGAGTGAGTGAGTGGGTGGGTGGGTGAGTGAGTGGGTGAGTGAGTGAGTGAGTGGGTGGGTGAGTGAGTGAGTGAGTGGGTGAGTGAGTGAGTGGGTGGATGAGTGAGTGAGTGAGTGGGTGAGTGAGTGAGTGGGTGGATGAGTGAGTGAGTGGGTGGGTGAGTGAGTGAGTGAGTGGGTGGGTGAGTGAGTGAGTGAGTGAGTGGGTGGGTGAGTGAGTGAGTGAGTGAGTGAGTGGGTGGGTGAGTGAGTGGGTGGGTGAGTGAGTGAGTGAGTGGGTGGATGAGTGAGTGAGTGAGTGGGTGGGTGAGTGAGTGAGTGAGTGGGTGGGTGAGTGAGTGAGTGAGTGGGTGGGTGAGTGAGTGAGTGGGTGAGTGAGTGAGTGAGTGGGTGGGTGAGTGAGTGAGTGGGTGAGTGAGTGAGTGAGTGGGTGGGTGAGTGAGTGAGTGGGTGAGTGAGTGAGTGGGTGAGTGAGTGAGTGTGGGGAGTGTTAGTGCAGCGGTTAGCGTCCTGCGCTATGAGCCCGAGTTCGATTCCCGCTCCTCCCCCGTGTCTCTCTCCCCGTGTCTCTCTCTCCCCGTGTCTCTCTCCCCCCGTGTCTCTCTCTCCCCGTGTCTCTCCCCCCCCGTGTCTCTCTCTCCCCGTGTCTCTCTCTCTCCCCGTGTCTCTCTCTCCCCGTGTCTCTCTCTCCCCGTGTCTCTCTCCCCCCGTGTCTCTCTTTCTCCCCGTGTCTCTCTCCCCCCGTGTCTCTCTCCCCGTGTCTCTCTCTCCCCGTGTCTCTCTCCCCCCGTGTCTCTCTCTCCCCGTGTCTCTCTCTCCCCGTGTCTCTCTCTCCCCGTGTCTCTCTCTCTCCCCGTGTCTCTCTCTCCCCGTGTCTCTCTCTCTCCCCGTGTCTCTCTCTCCCCGTGTCTCTCTCTCCCCGTGTCTCTCTCTCTCCCCGTGTCTCTCTCTCCCCGTGTCTCTCTCTCCCCGTGTCTCTCTCTCCCCGTGTCTCTCTCTCTCCCCGTGTCTCTCTCTCCCCGTGTCTCTCTCTCCCCGTGTCTCTCTCTCTCCCCGTGTCTCTCTCTCCCCGTGTCTCTCTCTCTCCCCGTGTCTCTCTCTCCCCGTGTCTCTCTCTCCCCGTGTCTCTCTCTCCCCGTGTCTCTCTCCCCCCGTGTCTCTCTTTCTCCCCGTGTCTCTCTCCCCCCGTGTCTCTCTCCCCGTGTCTCTCTCTCCCCGTGTCTCTCTCCCCCCGTGTCTCTCTCTCCCCGTGTCTCTCTCTCCCCGTGTCTCTCTCCCCCCGTGTCTCTCTTTCTCCCCGTGTCTCTCTCCCCCCGTGTCTCTCTCTCCCCGTGTCTCTCTCCCCCCGTGTCTCTCTTTCTCCCCGTGTCTCTCTCCCCCCGTGTCTCTCTCCCCGTGTCTCTCTCTCCCCGTGTCTCTCTCCCCCCGTGTCTCTCTCTCCCCGTGTCTCTCTCTCCCCGTGTCTCTCTCCCCCCGTGTCTCTCTTTCTCCCCGTGTCTCTCTCCCCCCGTGTCTCTCTCCCCCGTGTCTCTCTCTCCCCGTGTCTCTCTCCCCCCGTGTCTCTCTCTCCCCGTGTCTCTCTCTCCCGTGTCTCTCTCTCACCCGTGTCTCTCTCTCTCCCCGTGTCTCTCTCTCCCCGTGTCTCTCTCTCTCCCCGTGTCTCTCTCTCCCCGTGTCTCTCTCTCCCCGTGTCTTTCTCTCCCCGTGTCTCTCTCTCTCCCCGTGTCTCTCTCTCCCCGTGTCTCTCTCTCCCCGTGTCTCTCTCTCTCCCCGTGTCTCTGCAGGTGCAGCATCATCATCCTCCTCCTCATCATCATCATCATCAGGAGGAGGCAGTGTGCGTCCAGTACGAGACGTCTCAGGATCAGATCACGCTCTCTCCCCTCACCCCCTCCTCCACCTCCTCCTCCACCTCCACCTCCTCCACCTCCAACTCTTCCACCTCCACCACCTCCACCTCCTCCACCTCCTCCACCTCCACCTCCAGCTCCACCTCCTCCACCTCCTCCTCCAGCTCCACGTCTCCTCTGCGCTGCTGCGTCTGGGCCAGAGCCGTGCTGAGAGGATTCCCTCCATCAGCACGGAGCCATCGCCACTGCATCACCATCACCAGCTCCATCAGCACTACGGGTGAGCTACCATCACCACCATCATCACCATCACCACCATCACCATCACTACCATCACCACCATCATCACCATCACCACCACCACCTCCATCAGCACGGAGCCATCGCCACTGCATCACCACCTCCATCAGCACTACGGGTGAGCTACCATCACCACCATCATCACCATCATCACCATCATCATCACTACCATCACCACCATCATCACCATCACCACCATCACCATCACCACTATCAGCACTACAGGTGAGCTACCATCACCACCATCATCACCATCATCACCATCATCACCATCACCACCATCACCATCACCACCACTATCAGCACTACAGGTGAGCTACCATCACCACCATCACCACCATCACCATCACCACCATCGCCACTGCATCACCACCACCATCACCACTACAGGTGATCTACCATCACCACCATCACCATCACCACCATCACTACCATCACTACCATCACTACCACCACTACCATCACCATCACCTCCATCACCACTATAGGTGAGCTACCATCACTACCATCGCCACCATCACCACCATCACCATCACTACCATCACCATCACTACCATCACTACCACCACTACCACCATCACTACCATCACTACCATCACTACCATCGCCACCATCACCACCATCACCATCACTACCATCACCATCACTACCACCACTACCACCATCACTACCATCACTACCATCACTACCATCGCCACCATCACCACCATCACCATCACTACCATCACCATCACTACCACCACTACCACCATCACTACCATCACTACCATCACTACCATCACTACCATCATTACCATCATTACCACCATTACCATGACCATCACTACCACCATCACTACCACCACTACTACCACTACCCCCATCACTACCACCTCCATCACTACCCTGTGTCTCACTGTGTCTCTCCCTGTGTCTCTCTCCCTCCCCGTGTCTCACCGTGTCTCCCTCCCCGTGTCTCCCTCCCCGTGTCTATCTCCCCGTGTCTCCCTCCCCGTGTCTCCCTCCCCGTGTCTTTCTCCCCGTGTCTCCCTCCCCGTGTCTCCCTCCCCGTGTCTCTCTCCCCGTGTCTCCCTCCCCGTGTCTCTCTCCCCGTGTCTCCCTCCCCGTGTCTCCCTACCCGTGTCTCCCTCCCCGTGTCTCCCTCCCCGTGTCTCCCTCCCCGTGTCTCCCTCCCCGTGTCTCCCTCCCCGTGTCTCCCTCCCCGTGTCTCCCTCCCCGTGTCTATCTCCCCGTGTCTCCCTCCCCGTGTCTCCCTCCCCGTGTCTCTCTCCCCGTGTCTCCCTCCCCGTGTCTCCCTACCCGTGTCTCCCTACCCGTGTCTCCCTACCCGTGTCTCCCTCCCCGTGTCTCCCTCCCCGTGTCTCCCTCCCCGTGTCTCCCTCCCCGTGTCTCCCTCCCCGTGTCTCACCGTGTCTCACCGTGTCTCTCCCTCCCCGTGTCTCTCCCTGCCCGTGTCTCTCTCTCCCCGTCTCTCCCTGCCTGCGTCTCACCGTGTCTCACCGTGTCTCACCGTGTCTCCCTCCCCGTGTCTCTCTCTCCCCGTGTCTCTCTCTCCCCGTCTCTCCCTGCCCGTGTCTCACCGTGTCTCCCTCCCCGTGTCTCACCGTGTCCCTCCCTGCCCGTGTCTCACTGTGTCTCCCCGTGTCTCTCTCTCCCCGTGTCTCTCTCTCCCCGTGTCTCTCTCTCCCCGTCTCTCCCTGCCCGTGTCTCACCGTGTCTCCCTCCCCGTGTCTCTCTCTCCCCGTGTCTCTCTCTCCCCGTGTCTCTCTCTCCCCGTGTCTCTCTCTCCCGTGTCTCTCTCTCCCCGTGTCTCTCCCTCCCCGTGTCTCCCAGACGCAGCGCCCCGTGTCTCCGCGTCTGCGCTGCTCGGTGTCTTCTTGCTCTCCGCGCTTGTCTCGTGTCTCTGCTGCGTGGGGCTGGTGGCTCTGTGGTCCCTCTGCCTGCTGGAGACCGCCGGGTTCTCACCACCCTGGATCCTCAGCGACCCACTCCCATCATCCCTCGCCGGGCTCGCCGGGAGTCGGGGGGAGGAGGTGAGGGAGACGCTCACCAGCTCACTCAGTCACTCACTCACTCAGTCACTCACTCAGTCACTCAGTCAGTCACTCATTCACTCACTCACCCACTCACTTATTCCTCACCGACCCACTCCCATCATCGCTCACCAGGCTCGCCGGGAGTCGGGGGGTCACTCATTCACTCACTCAGTCACTTATTCACTCACACACTCACTCATTCAGTCACTCGGTCACTTATTCACTCACTCACTCATTCACTCACTCATTCACTCACTCACTCACTCACTTATCCACTCACTCACTCACCCACTCACTTATTCCTCACCGACCCACTCCCATCATCGCTCACCAGGCTCGCCGGGACTCGGGGGGAGGAGGTGAGGGAGACGCTCATCAGTTCAGTCACCCACTCAGTCAGTCACTCAGTCAGTCACTCACTCAGTCACCCACTCACTCAGTCACTCACTCAGTCACTCAGTCAGTCACTCATTCACTCACTCACCCACTCACTTATTCACTTATTCACTCACTCACTCACACACTCACTCACCCACTCACTCAGTCACCCACTCACTCACTCACCCACTCACCCACCCACCCACTCACTCACCCACCCACCCACTCACCGACTCACTCCCATCATCGCTCGCAGGGCTCGCGGGGACTCGGGGGGAGGAGGTGAGGGAGACGCTCACCAGCTCACTCAGTCACTCACTCACTCGGTCACCCACTCACTCAGTCACTCACTCACTCACTCACCCACTCACCCACCCACTCACCCACTCACCCACCCACTCACCCACTCACCCACCCACTCACCCACTCATGCACCCACTCACTCACTCACCCACTCACCCACTCACCCACCCACTCACCCACTCACCCACCCACTCACCCACTCATGCACCCACTCACTCACTCACCCACTCACCCACCCACTCACCCACCCACTCACCCACTCACCCACCCACTCACCCACTCATGCACCCACTCACTCACTCACCCACTCACCCACCCACTCACCCACTCACCCACCCACTCACCCACTCACCCACCCACTCACCCACTCATGCACCCACTCACTCACTCACTCACTCACCCACTCACCCACCCACTCACCCACCCACTCACCCACCCACTCACCCACTCACCCACCCACTCACCCACTCATGCACCCACTCACTCACTCACTCACCCACTCACCCACCCACTCACCCACTCACCCACCCACTCACCCACTCACCCACCCACTCATGCACCCACTCACTCACTCACCCACTCACTCACTCACCCACTCACCCACCCACTCACTCACTCACCCACTCGCCCTCCTGCTCACTCGGTCACTCACTCACCCACTCAGTCACTCATACTGCTGCTGCTGATGATGGTACTGATGATGATGATGGTACTGATGATGATGATGGTACTGATGATGATGATGGTACTGATGATGATGGTACTGATGATGATGATGGTACTGATGATGATGATGCTACTGATGATGATGATGGTACTGATGATGATGATGATGGTACTGATGATGATGATGCTACTGATGATGATGATGGTACTGATGATGATGATGGTACTGATGATGATGATGATGGTACTGATGATGATGATGCTACTGATGATGATGATGGTACTGATGATGATGATGGTACTGATGATGATGATGCTACTGATGATGATGATGATGGTACTGATGATGATGATGATGGTACTGATGATGATGATGATGGTACTGATGATGATGATGCTACTGATGATGATGATGATGGTACTGATGATGATGATGGTACTGATGATGATGATGATCTCTCTCTGTCCTTCTGTAGGCATGTGCTCTGTTCAGAGCCCCCATCACCACGACCCTGACGATGGCAGATAAAGCTACGCCTGCTGCTGCTGATGATGATGATGCTGCTGATGATGTTGCTGCTGATGATGATGATGCTGCTGATGATGATAGTGGATGCAGTGTCTACCACGTGCTCTCCCGAGACGGTGAACTCAGAGCCTGGTAAAGCGTGAGTGGGTGAGTGAGTGGGTGAGTGAGTGGGTGAGTGGGTGGTTGGGTGAGTGGGTGGGTGGGTGAGTGGGTGGGTGAGTGGGTGGGTGGGTGGGTGAGTGAGTGAGTGAGTGGGTGGGTGGGTGAGTGAGTGGGTGGGTGAGTGAGTGGGTGAGTGAGTGGGTGAGTGAGTGGGTGAGTGGGTGGTTGGGTGAGTGGGTGGGTGGGTGAGTGGGTGGGTGAGTGGGTGGGTGGGTGGGTGAGTGAGTGAGTGGGTGGGTGGGTGAGTGAGTGGGTGGGTGGGTGAGTGAGTGGGTGAGTGAGTGGGTGGGTGAGTGGGTGAGTGGTTGGTTGGGTGAGTGGGTGGGTGGGTGAGTGAGTGAGTGGGTGAGTGAGTGGGTGAGTGAGTGGGTGTGTGAGTGAGTGGGTGAGTGGGTGGGTGGGTGGGTGGGTGAGTGGGTGAGTGGGTGGGTGGGTGGGTGAGTGGTGAGCCATTCCCTGTTCACCTTGGGGTGCGACAGGGATGTCGTCTGGCTCCCACATTATTTAACATTTATTTCGACCACGTAGTTCGTGAAGCCTTCGATGGCTGTACCGGAGAAATTTCCATCTGGTACAGATACAATGGGAGGCTGATCGATGCCCGGGTGCGGTCAAGGGATGGCTGGCTGCCTATTGCTCAACCACGTTGTGTATGCCGATGATCTGGTGATTTCTGCTCACTCAGAGGAGGAGTTGGAGGTGCTGCTGCTGAGACTGGAGCTTTTACCTTACCATCAGCACCACTAAAACTAAGCACCTGCCTGGGTATTTTGTGTCATCAGACACTCCACCCCCCACAACTCCAAATCGGTGATGGGGCAGTTGTGGAGAGAGTGGAGAGTTTCCCATACCTGGGCAGTGTGCTCATGACCGGCTCCGGTTTGACAGCAGAGGTCTCACGCCAAATCAGTCGAGTGGCATTATCTAATCATCGGTTGCGTAACGCTGTGTGGAAGCTACCTGGTCTGTCGCTCCACAGGAAGCTTCAGGTCTTCTCGGCCACAGTCATTCTCTCCCTTCTCTACGCTTGCGAAACGTGGACCCCCCTAGTGGAGCATCTTCGCCGGTTAGAAACATTTAGGCTGGCCTGCCTACGATCCATCCTGGGTTTAACCAGCAGGCTGGATTGTGTGAGGAGCTCACAAATCCTCGAAAGATCTGGACAGTCTCATCGGTGAGCTCCTCCGGCAGGCAAGGCTGCGTTGGCTGGGTCATGTAGCCCGCATGCCCAGCCACCGTGTGCCCAGCCACCGCATGCCTTAACAGCTTTTGTTCGGCCGGATCTAGGGGGCTAAACGGGCGCGGCACGGGCTGGAGAAGAGATGGAGCGATGTGGTACAGGAGGACGTGGAGCTGAGTGGACTTGCCGATGACTGGTACCAGCGGTGTCAAGATCGGCCTCAGTGGAGGAGGCTCGTGAAGGACGCTACTGGGCAGTTGGAGGCAGTCGCCCTCCAACAACAACGGAGGGCGGAGGAGCGACGCTCACAACAACGAGCGGAGCGCCGGGTGTCTAAAGCACAGCGAGTTGGCACAGTAGGGGGCACAGGTGGTGCATCAGCCAGTCATCTCGGTCATCTCAGTCAGTCGACCCGTGGCACCTGCTGGGTCTGTCCCGAGACCTCCTGTCAGCAGCAGAGAGCTGTCAACACTTGACATGGCCTCAAAGTGCATCTATACCGCTAGCACTGCAGTGGTATCGTGGTAGTGATTTAGTGATAGTGGTATAGTGGTAGTGGTATAGTGGTAGTGGTTTAGTGATAGTGGTAGTGATTTAGTGATAGTGGTATAGTGGCAGTGATTTAGTGGTAGTGATGTAGTGATTTAGTGGTATAGTGATAGTGGTGTAGTGATAGTGATGTAGTGATAGTGATGTAGTGATCGTGGTAGTAGTGATATAGTGGTAGTGGTATAGTGATAGTGATGTAGTGATAGTGATGTAGTGATGGTAGTTTAGTGATAGTGATGTAGTGATAGTGGTTTAGTGATAGTGATGTAGTGATAGTGGTGTAGTGATAGTGGTTTAGTGATGGTGATGTAGTGATAGTGATGTAGTGATGTAGTGATGTAGTGATAGTGGTTTAGTGATAGTGGTGTAGTGATAGTGATGTAGTGATAGTGATGTAGTGATAGTGATGTAGTGATAGTGATGTAGTGATAGTGGTGTAGTGATAGTGATGTAGTGATAGTGATGTAGTGATAGTGATGTAGTGATAGTGATGTAGTGATAGTGATGTAGTGATAGTGGTGTAGTGATAGTGATGTAGTGATAGTGATGTAGTGATAGTGGTGTAGTGATAGTGATGTAGTGATAGTGATGTAGTGATAGTGATGTAGTGATAGTGATGTAGTGATAGTGGTGTAGTGATAGTGGTTTAGTGATAGTGGTGTAGTGATAGTGATGTAGTGATAGTGGTGTAGTGATAGTGATGTAGTGATAGTGGTGTAGTGATAGTGATGTAGTGATAGTGATGTAGTGATAGTGATGTAGTGATAGTGGTTTAGTGATAGTGGTGTAGTGATAGTGATGTAGTGATAGTGATGTAGTGATAGTGGTGTAGTGATAGTGGTGTAGTGATAGTGATGTAGTGATAGTGGTGTAGTGATAGTGATGTAGTGATAGTGATGTAGTGATAGTGGTGTAGTGATAGTGATGTAGTGATAGTGGTTTAGTGATAGTGATGTAGTGATAGTGGTTTAGTGATAGTGATGTAGTGATAGTGGTTTAGTGATAGTGGTGTAGTGATAGTGATGTAGTGATAGTGATGTAGTGATGTAGTGATGTAGTGATAGTGGTATAGTGATAGTGATGTAGTGATAGTGATGTAGTGATGGTGATGTAGTGATAGTGGTGTAGTGATAGTGATGTAGTGATAGTGGTGTAGTGATAGTGATGTAGTGATAGTGATGTAGTGATAGTGGTTAGTGATAGTGGTGTAGTGATAGTGGTTTAGTGATAGTGGTGTAGTGATAGTGGTTTAGTGGTAGTGGTGTAGTGATAGTGGTGTAGTGATAGTGATGTAGTGATCGTGGTTTAGTGATAGTGATGTAGTGATCGTGGTTTAGTGATAGTGATGTAGTGATAGTGATGTAGTGATAGTGATGTAGTGATAGTGGTTTAGTGATAGTGATGTAGTGATAGTGATGTAGTGATAGTGATGTAGTGATAGTGATGTAGTGATAGTGATGTAGTGATGGTAGTTTAGTGGTAGTGATGTAGTGATAGTGATGTAGTGATAGTGATGTAGTGATAGTGATGTAGTGATAGTGATGTAGTGATCGTGGTAGTAGTGATAGTGATGTAGTGATAGTGATGTAGTGATGGTAGTTTAGTGGTAGTGATGTAGTGATAGTGATGTAGTGATAGTGATGTAGTGATAGTGATGTAGTGATAGTGATGTAGTGATCGTGGTAGTAGTGATATAGTGGTATAGTGGTAGTGATGTAGTGATCGTGGTTTAGTGATAGTGGTATAGTGATAGTGATGTAGTGATCGTGGTTTAGTGATAGTGGTATAGTGATAGTGATGTAGTGATAGTGGTATAGTGATAGTGATGTAGTGATAGTGATGTAGTGATAGTGGTTTAGTGATCTCGGGCATTAAGGTGAAACTGAAGGCCGATGTAAATCAATGGAGGCGTGTCTAATGCGAAGTGGAACAACGCAGCAAGTCTTACAGACGCCGTGTATATTGATGTAATAATACATTGTAAAGTAATCGATATTGTCGTGGAATCTCGCACTCCTCCTGTATACTTCACTTGATTAAAAAAATAAAAAAATTGTACAAATCCAACGGGTTCCCGTGAAGGCTGTGGGCTCATGGCAGCGGAGTTCAATTGGGGCTCTGCAAGCGAAGGTGGTGATGGAGGTGGTGGTGGAGGTAGTGATTGTGATGGTGGTGATGGTGGTGATGGTGGTGATGGCGGTGGTGATGGCAGTGGTGATGAAGGTGGTGATGGAGGTGGTGATGGTGGTGTTGGTGATGGTGGTGATGATGGGGGTCGTGAAGGTGGTGGTGATCGAGGTGGTGATGGTGAAGGTGGTGGTGATGGTGGTGGTGAAGGTGGTGATGGTGGTGGTGAAGGTGGTGGTGATGGGGGTGGTGAAGGTGGTGGTAAAGGTGGTGATGGTGATGGTGATGATGGGGGTGGTGAAGGTGGTGGTGATGGAGTTGGTGATGGAGGTGATGGGGGTGGTGATGGTGGTGGTAATGAAGGTGAAGGTGGTGGTGATGGTAGTGATGGTGGTGATGATGGTGGTGATGGAGGTGATGATGGTGGTGATGATGGTGAAGGTGGTGATGGAGGTGATGATGATGGTGGTGATGGAGGTGATGATGGTGGTGATGATGGTGAAGGTGGTGATGGAGGTGATGATGGTGATGATGATGGTGGTGATGGAGGTGATGATGGTGGTGATGATGGTGAAGGTGGTGGTGATGGAGGTGATGATGGTGGTGATGATGGAGGTGGTGATGATGAAGGTGATGATGGAGGTGCTATCTTGATTAGAAGTGTTCGTGACTGCGGTAATCCACTCTCTCTCGCCTGTCGACGGTCGCCTGCGTCGCGACCGAAACGTCGTGAAATATGATTTTGTCCGACTCCGTGACTTCACCGTAAGAGCCACAGAGTTTGCGTGAAGATGATGGTCAATATTGTTGATTCTTCCGGTAAAGTCGTCACGTAGAAGGGAAATAATAAAATAAAAAAAATTAAAAAAAATTCTCACGGCGTTTTAACTACAACACCACAAGCAATCATCATCAGGTGTGAGGGGGTGGTGGGGGGAGTGGTGGGGAGGGGTGGTGGGTGGTGGGGGGTGGGGGGGAGTGAGGGGTGGGGGGAGTGGAGAGGGGTGGTGGGGGGGGAGTGAGGAGTGGGGGGTGGGGGGAGTGGGGAGGGGTGGTGGGGGGTTGGGGGGAGTGAGGAGTGGGGGTTGGGGGGGAGTGGGGAGTGGGGGTGGGGGGTGAGTGGTGAAGTGGGGGGGAGTGAGGAGTGGGGGGTGGGGGGAGTGGGGAGTGGGGTGGGGGTGAGTGGTGAAGTGGGGGGGGAGTGAGGAGTGGGGGGTGGGGGGGAGTGGGGAGTGGGGGGTGAGTGGTGAAGTGGGGGGGGAGTGAGGAGTGGGGGGTGGGGGGGAGTGGGGAGTGGGGGGTGAGTGGTGAAGTGGGGGGGGTGAGGAGTGGGGGGGAGGGGTGGTGGGGGGTTGGGGGGGAGTGAGGAGTGGGGGTTGGGGGGGAGTGGGGGTGAGTGGTGAAGTGGGGGGGGAGTGAGGACGTGGGGGGTGGGGGGGAGGGGTGGTGGGGGTTGGGGGGAGTGAGGGGTGGGGGAGTGGAGAGGGGTGGTGGGGGGGGGATGTGAGGAGTGGGGGGTGGGGGGGAGTGGTGGGGGTGGGGGGGGAGTGGGGGGTGGGGGGGAGTGGGGGGGAGTGGTGGGTGGGGGGGGAGTGAGGAGTGGTGAGTGGGGGGAGTGGTGGGTGGGGGGGGGTGAGTGGGGGGGCTCTCAGCAATGACGACGACTTCTTGGTGAGCGAGTGGGGGAGCTTCTCAGCGACGACTTTTTAATTGACAAAGTGGGGGGGGGGGGTAGAGAGGCCTTGCCAGCCACAGACACAGACTACAGACACAGACTACAGACACAGACACAGACACCGCTGATGATGATGATGTCGAATCTCCATCTGGCTCTGTCGTGTGTCTCCGTGTCTCCGTGTGTCTCCCCGTGTCGCCTTGTCGCCTTGTGAGTCTCCGTGTGTCTCTGTGTGAGCCTCCGTGTGTGTGAGTGTCTATGTGTGTGTGTGTCCGTCCGTGTGTGTGTGTGTCTCTGTGTGTGTCTCTGTGTGTGTCTCTGTGTGTGTCTCTGTGTGTGTCTCTGTGTGTGTCTCTGTCTCTGTGTGTGTCTCTGTGTGTGTCTCCGCGTGTCTCTCTAGGCTGTCTCTCTGAGCAGGCGAGCCAACTTCTGCACCTTCGCCTTGACGGACAGATCCACAAACTTGTCCGCTATGTTCACAAGCATGCCGCCCATCAGAGACGGGTCGATCTACGGAGACACAGAGAGACGCGGGGAGAGAGACGCGGGGAGAGAGACACGGGGAGAGAGAGAGACACGGGGAGAGAGAGACACGGGGAGAGAGAGACACGGGGAGAGAGAGACACGGGGAAAGAGAGACACGGGGAGAGAGAGACACGGGGAGAGAGACACGGGGGCGGGGGGAGAGAGACACGGGGAGAGAGAGAGACACGGGGAGAGAGAGAGACACGGGGAGAGAGACACGGGGAGAGAGAGACACGGGGAGAGAGAGACACGGGGAGAGAGAGACACGGGGAGAGAGAGACACGGGGAGAGAGAGACACGGGGAGAGAGAGACACGGGGAGAGAGAGACACGGGGAGAGAGAGACACGGGGAGAGAGAGACACGGGGAGAGAGAGACACGGGGAGAGAGAGACACGGGGAGAGAGACACGGGGAGAGAGACACGGGGAGAGAGAGACACGGGGGAGAGAGAGAGACACGGGGAGAGAGAGACACGGGGAGAGAGACACAGGGCAAGAGACACGGGGAGAGAGAGACACGGGGAGAGAGACACGGGGAGAGAGAGACACGGGGAGAGAGAGAGACACGGGGAGAGAGACACGGGGAGAGAGAGACACGAGGAGAGAGACACGGGGAGAGAGAGACACGGGGAGAGAGAGACACGGGGAGAGAGAGACACGGGGAGAGAGAGACACGGGGGAGAGAGAGACACGGGGAGAGAGAGACACGGGGAGAGAGAGACACGGGGAGAGAGAGACACGGGGAGAGAGAGACACGGGGAGAGAGACATGGGGAGAGAGAGAGACACGGGGTGAGAGACACGGGGAGAGAGACACGGGGCGAGAGACACGGGGAGAGAGAGACACGGGGAGAGAGACACGGGGAGAGAGAGACACGGGGAGAGAGAGAGACACGGGGAGAGAGAGAGACACGGGGAGAGAGACACGGGGCGAGAGACACGGGGAGAGAGAGACACGGGGAGAGAGACATGGGGAGAGAGAGACACGGGGAGAGAGAGAGACACGGGGAGAGAGACACGGGGAGAGAAACACGGGGAGAGAGAGACACGGGGGAGAGAGACACGGGGAGAGAGAGACACGGGGGAGAGAGAGAGACACGGGGAGAGGAGAGAGACACGGGGAGAGAGAGAGACACGGGGCGAGAGACACGGGGAGAGAGAGACACGGGGAGAGAGAGAGACACGGGGAGAGAGAGAGACACGGGGAGAGAGACACGGGGAGAGAGACACGGGGAGAGAGACACGGGAGAGAGAGAATTATAATGATGGTCGTTGCAGTAATGGTTGTAGGTGTTGTGGTGGTAATGGTGGTAGTGGTGGTAGTGGTGGTAGTAGTAGTGGTAGTAGTAGTGGTGGTAGTAGTAGTAGTAGTGGTAGTAGTGGTGGTAGTAGTGGTGGTAGTAGTGGTGGTAGTAGTGGTAGTAGTAGTAGTGGTAGTAGTGGTAGTAGTGGTGGTAGTAGTGGTGGTAGTAGTGGTAGTAGTAGTGGTAGTAGTAGTAGTAGTGGTGGTAGTAGTGATGGTGGTGGTGGTAGTAGTAGTAGTGGTAGTAGTAGTGGTAGTAGTGGTAGTAGTAGTGGTAGTAGTAGTGGTGGTGGTAGTAGTAGTGGTAGTAGTGGTAGTAGTAGTAGTGGTAGTAGTAGTAGTAGTAGTGGTAGTAGTGGTAGTAGTGGTGGTAGTAGTAGTAGTGGTAGTAGTGGTAGTAGTGGTGGTAGTAGTAGTAGTGGTAGTAGTAGTGGTAGTAGTAGTGGTAGTAGTAGTAGTGGTGGTGGTAGTAGTAGTGGTAGTAGTGGTAGTAGTAGTGGTAGTGGTGGTAGTAGTAGTGGTAGTAGTAGTG
>NW_027621140.1:127500-196750 GCF_964198595.1 Lampetra fluviatilis
TAGTAGTGGTGGTAGTAGTAGTGGTGGTAGTGGTGGTAGTAGTCGTAGTGGTGGTAGTAGTAGTGGTAGTAGTGGTAGTAGTGGTGGTAGTGGTGGTAGTAGTGGTGGTGGTAGTAGTGGTGGTAGTGGTGGTAGTAGTAGTAGTAGTGGTGGTAGTAGTGGTGGTGGTAGTAGTGGTGGTAGTAGTGGTGGTAGTAGTGGTGGTGGTAGTAGTGGTGGTAGTAGTAGTGGTGGTAGTAGTAGTGGTGGTAGTGGTGGTAGTAGTCGTAGTGGTGGTAGTAGTAGTAGTGGTGGTGGTGGTAGTAGTTGTTGTAGCGGTACTGGTGGTGGTGGTAGTAGTAGTGGTGGTGGTAGTAGTGGTGGTGGTAGTGGTGGTGGTGGTAGCGGTACTGGTGGTGGTACCTTTGTCTGAAGTTTCAGGACCTCCCCCTGTTTCAGGAAACCAGTCAGGACGGTCTTCAGCTCCGCTAGCGTAGCCGCATCCAGGGCCTGTGGGGTCACGGGGAGGTCACGGGGAGGTCACAGGTGAGGGTCATGGGGAGGTCACAGGTGGGGGTCACGGGGAGGTCACAGGTGGGGGTCACAGGGATGTCACATGTGGAGGTTACGGGGAGGTCACGGGGAGGTCACGGTGGGGTCACGGGGAGATCACAGGTGGAGGTTACGGGGAGGTCACAGGTGAGGGTCACGGGGAGGTCACAGGGGAGGTCACGGGGAGGTCACGGGGAGGTCACTGGGAGGTCACAGGTGGGGTCATGGGGAGGTCACAGGTGAGGGTCATGGGGAGGTCACAGGTGAGGGTCATGGGGAGGTCACAGGTGGGGGTCACGGGGATGTCACATGTGGAGGTTACGGGGAGGTCACAGGTGAGGGTCACGGGGAGGTCACAGGGGAGGTCACAGGTGAGGTGTCACGGGTGGAGGTCACGGGAGGGTGGGGTCACGGGGAGGTGGGGTCACGGTGAGGTCATAGGTGGAGGTCACAGGTGGAGGTCACGGGGAGGTCACGGGGAGGTCACGGGTATGGAGGCAGTGTGTTGACCTGTGCGGTGGTGATTCTGCAGGCCACCTCGCCACGGTGGGCACTCATCAGCTGCCCAAACGCCTCCAAGACTCCGCGAGCCTTGAGCAGGCGGCCATTCTCAGCCAGCAGATCTACACACGGAGAGACACGGAGACACACGGAGAGACACGGAGAGAGACACGGTGAGACAGAGACACAGTGAGACACAGAGAGAGACAGAGACACAGAGAGACACAGAGACACAGAGAGACACAGAGGGACACAGAGAGAGACACACAGACACAGAGACACAGAGACACAGAGAGACAGAGAGACACGGAGAGAGACAGAGAGACACAGAGAGAGACACAGACACAGTGAGACAGAGACACAGAGAGACACGGAGACACAGTGAGATAGAGACACAGTGAGACACAGAGAGAGACACAGAGACACAGAGAGAGACACAGAGACACAGAGAGACACAGAGGGACACAGAGAGAGACACACAGACACAGTGAGACAGAGACACAGAGAGACACAGAGAGACAGAGAGACACGGAGAGAGACAGAGAGACACAGAGAGAGACACAGACACAGTGAGACAGAGACACAGAGAGACACGGAGACACAGTGAGACACAGAGAGAGACAGAGACACAGAGAGAGACACAGAGACACAGAGAGACACAGAGAGAGACAGAGACACAGAGAGAGACACACAGACACAGTGAGACAGAGACACAGAGAGACACGGAGACACAGTGAGATAGAGACACAGTGAGACACAGAGAGAGACACAGACACAGAGAGACACAGAGAGACACAGAGAGGCACAGAGAGACACAGAGAGTGAGACACAGACACAGAGAGACACAGAGAGAGACAGAGAGAGACACAGACACAGTGAGACACGGGGAGAGAGTGAGGTAGTTCCCCACTCAACCTGTGATTGAGTGAGTGACTGACTGAGTGACTGACTGAGTGAATGACTGAGTGACTGACTGACTGAGTGACTGACTGAGTGACTGACTGAGTGACTGGGTGAATGACTCACTGACGAAGTTGGTGGTGAGCTTGGAGACTGACTGAGTGACTGACTCAGTGAGTGACTGGGTGAGTGACTGAGTGACTGACTCAGTGGACTGACTGAGTGACTGAGTCACTGGGTGAGTGACTCACTGACGAAGTTTGTGGTGAGCTTGGAGACTGACTGAGTGACTGACTGAGTGAGTGACTTACTAAGTGACTGACTGAGTGACTAACTAAGTGAGTGACTGACTGAGAGACTGACTGAGTGACTGAGTGACTGGGTGAGTAACTGACTGAGAGACTGAGTGACTGGGTGAGTGACTGACTGAGTGAATGCCTGATTGACTGACTGACTGAGTGACTAAGAGACTGACTGAGTGACTCAGTGACTGACTGACTGAGTGACTGGGTGAGTGACTGACTGAGTGACTGACTGACTGAGAGACTGACTGAGGGACTGACTGGGTGACTGACTGAGTGACTGACTGACTGAGTGACTGACTGACTCAGTGACTGACTGACTGAGTGACTGACTGAGTGACTGGGTGAGTGACTGACTGAGTGACTGAGTGACTGGGTGAGTGACTGACTGAGTGACTGACTGAGTGACTGAGTGAGTGACTCACTGACTGACTTACTGAGTGAGTGACTCACTGACTGACTGACTGAGAGACTGACTCAGTGACTGACTGAGTGAGTGACTGAGTGAGTGACTAACTGACTGACTCAATGACTTACTGAGTGACTGAGTGACTCACTCACTGACTGACTGAGTGACTCACTGACTGACTGACTGAGAGACTGACTGAGTGACTGACTGAGTGAGTGACTAACTGACTGACTCAGTGACTGACTGAGTGACTGGGTGAGTGACTCACTGACGAAGTTGGTGGTGAGCTTGGAGACTCCGGCACGCTGTAGCGCCCCCCCCACGCTCTTCTGCTTGACCGCTCGCTTCACGTGAGGGTTGGTGACGATCGCAGACAATTGGGGGTCTTTGAGCAGCGTCTAGAGGGGGTAGAGAGGGGGTAGAGAGGGGGTAGAGAGGGGGTAGAGGGGGGGTAGAGGGGGGGTAGAGAGGGGGTAGAGAGAGGGTAGAGAGGGGGTAGAGAGGGGGTAGAGAGGGGGTAGAGAGGGGGTAGAGAGGGGGTAGAGAGGGTAGAGAGGGGGTAGAGAGGGGGTAGAGGGGGGGTAGAGGGGGGGTAGAGAGGGGGTAGAGAAGGGGTAGAGAGGGGGTAGAGAGGGGGTAGAGAGGGGGTAGAGAGGGGGTAGAGAGGGGGTAGAGAGGGGGTAGAGAGAGGGTAGAGAGAGGGTAGAGAGGGGGTAGAGAGGGGGTAGAGGGGGGGTAGAGAGGGGGTAGAGAGGGGGTAGAGAGGGGGTAGAGAGGGGGTAGAGAGGGGGTAGAGAGGGGGTAGAGAGGGTAGAGAGGGGGTAGAGAGGGGGTAGAGAGGGGGTAGAGGGGGGGTAGAGAGGGGGTAGAGAAGGGGTAGAGAGGGGGTAGAGAGGGGGTAGAGAGGGGGTAGAGAGGGGGTAGAGAGGGGGTAGAGAGGGGGTAGAGAGAGGGTAGAGAGGGGGTAGAGAGGGGGTAGAGAGGGGGTAGAGGGGGGGTAGAGAGGGGTAGAGAGGGGGTAGAGAGGGGGTAGAGGGGGGTAGAGAGGGGGTAGAGAGGGGGTAGAGGGGGGGTAGAGAGGGGGTAGAGAGGGGGTAGAGGGGGGGTAGAGAGGGGGTAGAGAGGGGGTAGAGAGGGGGTAGAGAGGGGGTAGAGAGGGGGTAGAGAGGGGGTAGAGAGGGGGTAGAGAGGGGGTAGAGAGGGGGTAGAGAGGGGGTAGAGAGGGGGTAGAGGGGGGGTAGAGGGGGGGTAGAGAGGGGGTAGAGAGGGGGTAGAGAGGGGGTAGAGAGGGGGTAGAGGGGGGGTAGAGAGGGGGTAGAGAAGGGGTAGAGAGGGGGTAGAGAAGGGGTAGAGAGGGGGTAGAGAGGGGGTAGAGAGGGGGTAGAGGGGGGGTAGAGGGGGGGTAGAGAGGGGGTAGAGAGGGGGTAGAGAGGGGGTAGAGAGGGGGTAGAGGGGGGGTAGAGAGGGGGTAGAGAGGGGGTAGAGAGGGGGTAGAGAGGGTAGAGAGGGGTAGAGAGGGTAGAGAGGGGGTAGAGAGGGGGTAGAGGGGGGGTAGAGAGGGTAGAGAGGGGGTAGAGAGAGGGTAGAGAGGGGGTAGAGAGGGGGTAGAGAGGGGTAGAGAGGGTGAGTCTGTGAGTGAGTGTCTGAGTGAGTCTGAGTGAGCGAGTCTGTGAGCGAGTCTGTGAGTGAGTCTGTGAGCGAGTCTGTGAGCGAGTCTGTGAGTGAGTGAGTCTGAGTGAGCGAGTCTGTGAGCGAGTCTGTGAGTGAGTGTGAGTCTGAGTGAGCGAGTCTGTGAGCGAGTCTGTGAGTGAGTGTGAGTGATTGAGTGAGTCTGTGAATCTGTGAATCTCTGAGTGAGTCTGTGAGTGAGCGAGTGAGTGAGTCTGGAGTCCGTGAGTGAGTCTCTGAGTCTGTGAATGAGTCCCTGAGTGAGTGAGTCTGTGAGTGAGTGAGTGAGTCTGTGGGTGAGTGAGTCTGTGAGTGAGTCCGTGAGTAAGTGAGTCTGTGAGTGAGCGAGTGAGTGAGTGAGTGAGTCTCTGAGTGAGTGTCTGAGTGAGTGAGTCTCTGAGTGAGTGAGTCTCTGAGTGAGTGAGTCTCTGAGTGAGTGTCTGAGTGAGTGAGTCTGAGTGAGTCTCTGAGCGAGTCTCTGAGGTTCTCTCTGAGTGAGTGTCTCTGAGTGAGTGTCTCTGAGTGAGTGAGTCTGTGAGTGAGTCTGTGAGTCTGTGAGTGAGTCTCTGGGTGAGTCTCTGAGTGAGTCTCTGAGTGAGTGAGTCTCTGAGTGAGTGAGTCTCTGAGTGAGTGAGTCTCTGAGTGAGTGAGTCTCTGAGTGAGTGAGTCTCTGAGTGAGTCTCTGAGTGAGTCTGTGAGTGAGTCTGTGAGTGAGTCTGTGAGTGAGTCTCTGAGTGAGTCTGAGTGAGTGAGTCTCTGAGTGAGTCTCTGAGTGAGTGTCTCTGAGTGAGTCTGTGAGTGAGTCTGTGAGTGAGTCTGTGAGTCTCTGAGTGAGTCTCTGAGTGAGTCTGAGTGAGTGAGTCTCTGAGTGAGTGTCTCTGAGTGAGCGAGTCTGAGTGAGTGAGTCTCTGAGTGAGTGTCTCTGAGTGAGTCTCTGAGTGAGTCTCTGAGTGAGTGAGTCTCTGAGTGAGTGAGTCTCTGAGTGAGTCTCTGAGTGAGTCTGTGAGTGAGTCTGTGAGTGAGTCTCTGAGTGAGTCTGAGTGAGTGAGTCTCTGAGTGAGTGTCTCTGAGTGAGTCTGAGTGAGCGAGTCTCCGACTGACCCCCACAGTGACCAGCTCTTTCTCCACCGTGTCCAGCTGCTTCTGCTTGCTGGCTGCAGAGTAGAGAGCCGTCGCGTAGCGACCCTCCAACCCAAACAGCTGCACCGGGGGCTACGCGTACACACACACACGCGCACGCACGCGGATTCATGGATCCATCCGTGCAGAGTGCGCTTACAACGCACGGAGAGGAAGGGCTGGTGGTGGTAGCAAGTAGCAGCGCCAATGAAGGCTGACGCACGCGCACACACAGACATACTGACACACACACAGACACGCACACACACAGACACGCACACACACACACACAGACATACTGACACACACACGCTGACACACACACACAGACACACAGATACACACACAGACACGCACACACACAGACACGCACACACACACAGACATACTGACACACACACGCTGACACACACACACAGACACACAGATACACACACAGACACACACAGTGACACACACACACTGACACACACACTGACACACAGACACACACACACACTGATATACACACACACACTGACACACACTGACACACACAGACTGACACACAGATACACACTGACACACAGACACAGATGGTGATAATGGTGGCGATGATTGTGATGGTGATTGCGAAAATGATTGTGATAGTGGCGATGGTGATGATGGTGGTGATAGTGGTGATTATGATGGTGGTGGTGATGGTGATGATGGTGGTGGTGGTGATGGTAGTGATGATGTTGGTGGTGATGGTGGTGATGGTGGTGGTGGTGATGGTGATGGTGGTGGTGATGGTGGTGATGGTGATGATGGTGATGATTGTGATGGTAATGATGGTGGTGATGATGGTGATGATTGTGATGGTGGTGATGATGGTGATGATTGTGATGGTAATGATGGTGGTGATGATGGTGATGATTGTGATGGTAATGATGGTGGTGATGATGGTGATGATTGTGATGGTAATGATGGTGGTGATGATGGTGATGATTGTGATGGTAATGATGGTGGTGATGATGGTGATGATTGTGATGGTAATGATGGTGGTGATGATGGTGGCAGTGATGGTGATAGTGATGATGATGGTGGTGATGGTGATAGTGATGATGATGATGATGGTGATCACGTGACCATCGTCACCTTCACCAGCTGCCCAGTGCGCACGCTGGAGCTGGAAAACTGCCGAACCTGAAGGACACAAACATCGATTAGCGTCTTAGTGAGTCACTATGTACCCCCCCCCCCCCCCCCAGTGATTAACACTGAACCCTGTGGGGGTCTTAGTGTGTCTCTAAGAGCCCCCCCCCAGTGATTAACACTGAACCCTGTGGGGGTCTTAGTGTGTCTCTAAGAGCCCCCCCCCAGTGATTAACACTGAACCCTGTGGGGGTCTTAGTGTGTCTCTAAGAGCCCCCCCCCCCCAGTGATTAACACTGAACCCTGTGGGGGCCTTAGTGTGTCTCTAAGAGCCCCCCCCCCCAGTGATTAACACTGAACCCTGTGGGGGTCTTAGTGTGTCTCTAAGAGCCCCCCCCCAGTGATTAACACTGAACCCTGTGGGGGTCTAAGTGTGTCTCTAAGAGCCCCCCCCCAGTGATTAACACTGAACCCTGTGGGGGTCTAAGTGTGTCTCTAAGAGCCCCCCCCCAGTGATTAACACTGAACCCTGTGGGGGTCTTAGTGTGTCTCTAAGAGCCCCCCCCCCAGTGATTAACACTGAACCCTGTGGGGGTCTAAGTGTGTCTCTAAGAGCCCCCCCCCCAGTGATTAACACTGAACCCTGTGGGGGTCTTAGTGTGTCTCTAAGAGCCCCCCCCCAGTGATTAACACTGAACCCTGTGGGGGCCTTAGTGTGTCTCTAAGAGCCCCCCCCCCAGTGATTAACACTGAACCCTGTGGGGGTCTTAGTGTGTCTCTAAGAGCCCCCCCCCCCAGTGATTAACACTGAACCCTGTGGGGGTCTTAGTGTGTCTCTAAGAGCCCCCCCCCCCAGTGATTAACACTGAACCCTGTGGGGGTCTTAGTGTGTCTCTAAGAGCCCCCCCCCAGTGATTAACACTGAACCCTGTGGGGGTCTAAGTGTGTCTCTAAGAGCCCCCCCCCCAGTGATTAACACTGAACCCTGTGGGGGTCTAAGTGTGTCTCTAAGAGCCCCCCCCCAGTGATTAACACTGAACCCTGTGGGGGTCTTAGTGTGTCTCTAAGAGCCCCCCCCCCAGTGATTAACACTGAACCCTGTGGGGGTCTTAGTGTGTCTCTAAGAGCCCCCCCCCAGTGATTAACACTGAACCCTGTGGGGGTCTTAGTGTGTCTCTAAGAGCCCCCCCCCAGTGATTAACACTGAACCCTGTGGGGGTCTTAGTGTGTCTCTAAGAGCCCCCCCCCCAGTGATTAACACTGAACCCTGTGGGGGTCTTAGTGTGTCTCTAAGAGCCCCCCCCCAGTGATTAACACTGAACCCTGTGGGGGTCTTAGTGTGTCTCTAAGAGCCCCCCCCCAGTGATTAACACTGAACCCTGTGGGGGTCTTAGTGTGTCTCTAAGAGCCCCCCCCCAGTGATTAACACTGAACCCTGTGGGGGTCTTAGTGTGTCACTAAGAGCCCCCCCCCAGTGATTAACACTGAACCCTGTGGGGGTCTTAGAGTGTCTCTAAGAGCCCCCCCCCAGTGATTAACACTGAACCCTGTGGGGGTCTAAGTGTGTCTCTAAGAGCCCCCCCCCCAGTGATTAACACTGAACCCTGTGGGGGTCTTAGAGTGTCTCTAAGAGCCCCCCCCCAGTGATTAACACTGAACCCTGTGGGGGTCTTAGTGTGTCTCTAAGAGCCCCCCCCCCCGCCCAGTGATTAACACTGAACCCTGTGGGGGTCTAAGTGTGTCTCTAAGAGCCCCCCCCCCAGTGATTAACACTGAACCCTGTGGGGGCCTTAGTGTGTCTCTAAGAGCCCCCCCCCAGTGATTAACACTGAACCCTGTGGGGGTCTTAGTGTGTCTCTAAGAGCCCCCCCCCAGTGATTAACACTGAACCCTGTGGGGGTCTTAGTGTGTCTCTAAGAGCCCCCCCCCAGTGATTAACACTGAACCCTGTGGGTGTCTTAGTGTGTCTCTAAGAGCCCCCCCCCAGTGATTAACACTGAACCCTGTGGGGGTCTTAGTGTGTCTCTAAGAGCCCCCCCCCAGTGATTAACACTGAACCCTGTGGGGGTCTTAGTGTGTCTCTAAGAGCCCCCCCCCAGTGATTAACACTGAACCCTGTGGGGGTCTTAGTGTGTCTCTAAGAGCCCCCCCCCAGTGATTAACACTGAACCCTGTGGGGGTCTAAGTGTGTCTCTAAGAGCCCCCCCCCAGTGATTAACACTGAACCCTGTGGGGGTCTAAGTGTGTCTCTAAGAGCCCCCCCTCAGTGATTAACACTGAACCCTGTGGGGGTCTTAGTGTGTCTCTAAGAGCCCCCCCCCAGTGATTAACACTGAACCCTGTGGGGGTCTTAGAGTGTCTCTTAGAGCCCCCCCCCAGTGATTAACACTGAACCCTGTGGGGGTCTTAGTGTGTCTCTAAGAGCCCCCCCCCCAGTGATTAACACTGAACCCTGTGGGGGTCTAAGTGTGTCTCTAAGAGCCCCCCCTCAGTGATTAACACTGAACCCTGTGGGGGTCTTAGTGTGTCTCTAAGAGCCCCCCCCCAGTGATTAACACTGAACCCTGTGGGGGTCTTAGTGTGTCTCTAAGAGCCCCCCCCCAGTGATTAACACTGAACCCTGTGGGGGTCTAAGTGTGTCTCTAAGAGCCCCCCCCCAGTGATTAACACTGAACCCTGTGGGGGTCTAAGTGTGTCTCTAAGAGCCCCCCCCCAGTGATTAACACTGAACCCTGTGGGGGCCTTAGTGTGTCTCTAAGAGCCCCCCCCCAGTGATTAACACTGAACCCTGTGGGGGTCTAAGTGTGTCTCTAAGAGCCCCCCCCCAGTGATTAACACTGAACCCTGTGGGGGTCTTAGTGTGTCTCTAAGAGCCCCCCCCCCAGTGATTAACACTGAACCCTGTGGGGGTCTTAGTGTGTCTCTAAGAGCCCCCCCCCAGTGATTAACACTGAACCCTGTGGGGGTCTTAGTGTGTCTCTAAGAGCCCCCCCCCAGTGATTAACACTGAACCCTGTGGGGGTCTTAGTGTGTCACTAAGAGCCCCCCCCCAGTGATTAACACTGAACCCTGTGGGGGTCTTAGAGTGTCTCTAAGAGCCCCCCCCCCAGTGATTAACACTGAACCCTGTGGGGGTCTAAGTGTGTCTCTAAGAGCCCCCCCTCAGTGATTAACACTGAACCCTGTGGGGGTCTTAGTGTGTCTCTAAGAGCCCCCCCCCCGCCCAGTGATTAACACTGAACCCTGTGGGGGTCTAAGTGTGTCTCTAAGAGCCCCCCCCCAGTGATTAACACTGAACCCTGTGGGGGCCTTAGTGTGTCTCTAAGAGCCCCCCCCCAGTGATTAACACTGAACCCTGTGGGGGTCTTAGTGTGTCTCTAAGAGCCCCCCCCCAGTGATTAACACTGAACCCTGTGGGGGTCTTAGTGTGTCTCTAAGAGCCCCCCCCCAGTGATTAACACTGAACCCTGTGGGTGTCTTAGTGTGTCTCTAAGAGCCCCCCCCCAGTGATTAACACTGAACCCTGTGGGGGTCTTAGTGTGTCTCTAAGAGCCCCCCCCCAGTGATTAACACTGAACCCTGTGGGGGTCTTAGTGTGTCTCTAAGAGCCCCCCCCCAGTGATTAACACTGAACCCTGTGGGGGTCTTAGTGTGTCTCTAAGAGCCCCCCCCCAGTGATTAACACTGAACCCTGTGGGGGTCTAAGTGTGTCTCTAAGAGCCCCCCCCCAGTGATTAACACTGAACCCTGTGGGGGTCTAAGTGTGTCTCTAAGAGCCCCCCCTCAGTGATTAACACTGAACCCTGTGGGGGTCTTAGTGTGTCTCTAAGAGCCCCCCCCCAGTGATTAACACTGAACCCTGTGGGGGTCTTAGTGTGTCTCTAAGAGCCCCCCCCCAGTGATTAACACTGAACCCTGTGGGGGTCTTAGTGTGTCTCTAAGAGCCCCCCCTCAGTGATTAACACTGAACCCTGTGGGGGTCTTAGTGTGTCTCTAAGAGCCCCCCCCCCGCCCAGTGATTAACACTGAACCCTGTGGGGGTCTAAGTGTGTCTCTAAGAGCCCCCCCCCAGTGATTAACACTGAACCCTGTGGGGGCCTTAGTGTGTCTCTAAGAGCCCCCCCCCAGTGATTAACACTGAACCCTGTGGGGGTCTTAGTGTGTCTCTAAGAGCCCCCCCCCAGTGATTAACACTGAACCCTGTGGGGGTCTTAGTGTGTCTCTAAGAGCCCCCCCCCAGTGATTAACACTGAACCCTGTGGGTGTCTTAGTGTGTCTCTAAGAGCCCCCCCCCAGTGATTAACACTGAACCCTGTGGGGGTCTTAGTGTGTCTCTAAGAGCCCCCCCCCAGTGATTAACACTGAACCCTGTGGGGGTCTTAGTGTGTCTCTAAGAGCCCCCCCCCAGTGATTAACACTGAACCCTGTGGGGGTCTTAGTGTGTCTCTAAGAGCCCCCCCCCAGTGATTAACACTGAACCCTGTGGGGGTCTAAGTGTGTCTCTAAGAGCCCCCCCCCAGTGATTAACACTGAACCCTGTGGGGGTCTTAGTGTGTCTCTAAGAGCCCCCCCCCAGTGATTAACACTGAACCCTGTGGGGGTCTTAGTGTGTCTCTAAGAGCCCCCCCCCAGTGATTAACACTGAACCCTGTGGGGGTCTTAGTGTGTCTCTAAGAGCCCCCCCCCAGTGATTAACACTGAACCCTGTGGGGGTCTAAGTGTGTCTCTAAGAGCCCCCCCCCAGTGATTAACACTGAACCCTGTGGGGGTCTAAGTGTGTCTCTAAGAGCCCCCCCTCAGTGATTAACACTGAACCCTGTGGGGGGTCTAAGCAAATCCAATGTCAATGGAGGCTTCCAATGTCAAACCGGTGCCCCATCTCTCTCCCTCACGCTCAGCCTCAACCACGTCCGCCTTCGTCTCCCCTGCCCCCCACTAACCCCCCACTAACCCCCCACTAACCTCCCCACGTCTGTGTGTGTCTCTCTGTTGGTGGTGGTGGTGGTGGAACTCACGGCCAAGCGAAGTGGTGAGGCGGCCATCGTTACGCTGAGGGGTCAGAGTGAAAGTGGTGGGGTTGGGCGGAAGTGACGTCATTTAGCCGGTGTCGATTGGCGTGGGCGTGACGTCAATTGGTTGGATGTTGGGGTGGCGGGGGGAAGTGACGTCATTTAGTCGGTGTCGATTGGCGTGGGCGTGACGTAAATTGGTTGGATGTTGGGGTGGCGGGGGGAAGTGACGTCATTTAGTCGGTGTCGATTGGCGTGGGCGTGACGTCAATTGGTTGGATGTTGCTGAGGTGGAGTGGGGGTGACGTCATTAAGTCGGTGTCGATTGGCGTGGCCGTGACGTCAATTGGTTGGATGTTGACGACTTCTTTTAATTGTTTATATTGGTCACGCCTTGAGAATGACGTCACGTCAAGAAATAGGTTGTGAGCATTGCCATTACCTCACGTAATTTCTGTTAATTTAACGATTTGTTACGTGACGTCACGCCGAAAATATCGCATCCACCCCCTTTGGAACGGTCATTATAGAGTGACGTCACGAAAACCAATAGAATGACGTCACAGGGTCGACAGATTTCTGTGATGACGTAACAGCGGTCGTACAGAGAAAGATATTTAATGGGCGACGTTTCGGGCAATGTCCCAATGGAGGGCCAAAAGATGACGTCACTGCCCAGCAAACTTGGCACGGACGTGACGTCACTACATCTGTGCGGGTTTGATGTCCGGTACCGTGACGTAATTTGTTCTGGAGGTCGCGGGGACAAACCAAGGTCGGTCGTGACGTCACCCCAGTGTTCCGGTGACGTTGCCAGCCCTGGCGCATTTTCGCGATGACGTCACGAAGCCGCGTGTCGTCACCGCGCGCGCGTGCTCGCAAGGAGTGATGTCACGCCCGTTGGCAAGAAAATAACGCCGCGTTCAAACGTCCTAATGACGTCATGCCTACCCACCGATGTGCTGGTGACGTCACTAACTGCGTCTCGTCACCGACGACACAGCAGGCGGGGGGGGGAGAGGACCAACCGCGACATGACGTCATAACCAACGGTTAATTTTTTTAAAAATCCCGATTAAAATATAATTATTTTCTAAATATTAAAAGTCATATTATTAACTAAAGAGCGAGAGCGCGAGGGAGAGGGGTGAACGTGAAATAAAAATCGTTGATTAGAAATTAAATTAAAATTAAAAATTAATTCAACTGATGGGTGGGTGGCTGAAGTTCTACATCCGGTGAACGAGCCGCGTGACCCGGAAGTGAAAGAGGTCACGCCCCCCACGTGGTTTGTGGAGGTCGCGACAATGCCGGGATACGAACTGTCACTCATAGTGAGGGCGGCGAGTCGGGTGAGTGTGGTGAGTGGTGAGTGTGGTGGTGAGTGTGGTGGTGAGTGTGGTGGTGAGTGTGGTGGTGAGTGTGGTGGTGAGTGTGGTGGTGAATGTGGTGAGTGGTGAGTGTGGTGGTGAGTGTGGTGAGGGGTGGTGAGGGGTGGTGAGTGTGGTGGTGAGTGTGGTGGTGAGTGTGGTGAGTGGTGAGTGTGGTGAGTGGTGAGTGTGGTGGTGAGTGTGGTGGTGAGTGTGGTGGTGAGTGTGGTGAGTGGTGAGTGTGGTGGTGAGTGTGGTGGTGAGTGTGGTGGTGAGTGTGGTGGTGAGTGTGGTGGTGAGTGTGGTGGTGAGTGTGGTGGTGAATGTGGTGAGTGGTGAGTGTGGTGGTGAGTGTGGTGAGGGGTGGTGAGGGGTGGTGAGTGTGGTGGTGAGTGTGGTGGTGAGTGTGGTGGTGAGTGTGGTGGTGAGTGTGGTGAGTGGTGAGTGTGGTGGTGAGTGTGGTGGTGAGTGTGGTGGTGAGTGTGGTGGTGAATGTGGTGAGTGGTGAGTGTGGTGGTGAGTGTGGTGAGGGGTGGTGAGGGGTGGTGAGTGTGGTGGTGAGTGTGGTGGTGAGTGTGGTGAGTGGTGGTGAGTGTAATGGTGAGTGAGTGTGTGAGTGAGTGTGTGAGTGAGTGTGTGAGTGAGTGTGTGAGTAATGGTGAGTGTGTACTGGTGAGTGTCATGGTGAGTGTGTGAGTGTAATGGTGAGTGTGTGTGAGTGTATGTGTGAGTGTGTGTGAGTGTAGTGGTGAGTGTAGTGGTGAGTATGTGAGTGTAGTGGTGAGTGTAATGGTGAGCGTGTGGTGAGTGCAGGAGGAGGTGAGGCAGGCGGTGAGGAGGGCCGTGCTGAGTCTGCTGGGCCGTGGGGCTGTGGTGAGGGATCTGTCCGGGCTGGGGACACGGAGACTCCCCTACTCAGTGCGGCGTCACGATGAGACTCACACTACTGGGTGGTGAGGCCACCGCACTACTCACCACACGACTCACCACACGACTCACCACTCACTCACTCAGCCACTCACAGAGCCACCCACTCACTCACCCACTCACTCACTCAGCCACTCACCCACTCACCAACCCACTCAGCCACTCACTCAGCCACTCACCCACTCAGTCACTCACCCACTCAGTCACTCACCCACTCAGTCACTCACCCACTCACCCACTCACTGACTAACTCACCCACTCACTGACTAACTCACCCACCCACTCACCCACCCACCCACTCACACACTCACTCACCCACCCACTCACACACTCACCCACCCACTCACTCACCCACCCACTCACTCACCCACCCACCCACTCACTCACCCACCCACTCACCCACCCACTCACCCACCCACTCACCCACCCACTCACTCATTTACCCACCCACTCACTCACTGACTCACTCACCCACCCACCCACCCACTCACCCACCGACTCACTCACTCACCCACCCACCCACTCACCCACTGACTAACTCACTCACTGACTAACTCACCCACTCACCCACTCACCCACCCACCCACTCACTCACCCACCCACCCACTAACCCACCCACCCACTCACCCACCCACTCACCCACCCACTCACCCACCCACTCACCCACCCACCCACTCACCCACCCACTCACTGACTAACCCACCCATTCACTAACTCACCCACTCACTGACTAACCCACCCACCCACTCACCCACTCACTGACTAACTCACCCACCCACTCACCCACTCACTAACTCACTCACTCACTAACTCACCTACCCTCCCCAGCTACTTCCTGGTGGCGTTCGACTCGTCCAGCACATCGCTCATTCCCCTGCAGGAGGAGCTGTCGCGAGACGTCGACCTTATCCGCTCCACCGTGCTGAGGTCGCGACCCCGTGACCCCGCGACCCCCAGCTGCCCCGGGCGACCCCACGACCCCCACGACCTCACCGCCAAGCTGGGCCAGCTCAAGTGACCACTGCTCACCCACTCACCCACCCACTCACCTACTCACTCACTCACCCACTCACTCACCCACTCACCCACTCACCCACTCACTCACTCACCCACTCACTCACCCACTGACTCACCCACTCACTCACCTACTCACTCACCTACTCACTCACTCACCCACTCACTCACCCACTCACCCACCCACTCACTCACCCACTCACTCACCCACTCACCTACTCACTCACCCACTCACCCACTCACTCACCCACTCACTCACCCACTCACCCACTCACTCACTCACCCACTCACCCACCCACTCACTCACCCACTCACTGACCCACTCACCCACTCACTCACCCACTCACTCACCCACCCACTCACCCACCCACTCACCCACAAGTGTCACCTCACCACCCACCCCATAATCTCAATCCGGAGCCTCCCTAGGTCGACTCAGCCACAACAACAACAACAACAAAAGAACCCCCATCACCACCGTGGGAAGACAAAGACGGCCGGGACAGGGACAGGGGGGGGTGGTTCTAACCCAGGCACTGCCGCTGCTGTTCGCTCCTCACAGCACTTGCCCCTGCGGCCTGTGTGGGCTACACTGGGGGGAGGAGGGCGGGGGGGACCTTTGTATTTGTCTTTGTGTTGTTACATTTGGATCTCGTGGTTCGCCGTTTAAAATGTGAATTTGAATAAATCCGATTACGAGGGTGAATTTAATGAACGTGAAGTCGCCTCTCGAATCATTTTAGAGTGTGTGCCCGTGTGTTGGAGGTGGCCATGTTGGGTAGGGGTCATGGTGGCCATGTTGGGTTGGGGTGCTGGTGGCCATGTTGGGTAGGGGTGGCCAGTTGGGTATGGATAGAGGTGGCCATTTTGGGCAGGGGTAGAGGTGGCCATTTTGGGCAGGGGTAGAGGTGGCCATTTTGGGCAGGGGTAGAGGTGGCCATTTTGGGCAGGGGTAGAGGTGGCCATTTTGGGCAGGGGTAGAGGTGGCCATTTTGGGCAGGGGTAGAGGTGGCCATTTTGGGCAGGGGTGGCCAGTTGGCCATTTTGGGCAGGGGTGGCCAGTTGGGTTGGGGTAGAGGTGGCCATGTTGGGCAGGGGTAGAGGTGGCCATGTTGGGTATGGTCATAGGTAGAGGTGGCCATGTTGGGTAGGGTCATAGGTAGAGGTGGCCATGTTGGGTAGGGTCATAGAGGTGGCCATGTTGGGTAGGGTCATTGGTAGAGGTGGCCATGTTGGGTAGGGTCATAGGTAGATGTGGCCATGTTGGGTAGGGTCATAGGTAGAGGTGGCCATGTTGGGTATGGTCATAGGTAGAGGTGGCCATGTTGGGTAGGGTCATAGGTAGAGGTGGCCATGTTGGGTAGGGTCATAGGTAGAGGTGGCCATGTTGGGTAGGGTCATCGGTAGAGGTGGCCATGTTGGGTAGGGTCATAGGTAGAGGTGGCCATGTTGGGTAGGGTCATCGGTAGAGGTGGCCATGTTGGGTAGGGTCATAGGTAGAGGTGGCCATGTTGGGTAGGGTCATAGGTACAGGTGGCCATGTTGGGTAGGGTCATCGGTAGAGGTGGCCATGTTGGGTAGGGTCATAGGTAGAGGTGGCCATGTTGGGTAGGGTCATCGGTAGAGGTGGCCATGTTGGGTAGGGTCATAGGTAGAGGTGGCCATGTTGGGTAGGTGCGCCACCGAGGCTTGAGTGAGTACGGGACTGGCTACAGCCGGGGCCGACACCTTTCTTAGAACCTCGCTGACTCAACGCCGAGTTTGGAGCTCCCTCAGCCGGTCTGTTCCGCGGAGCGAGTGTTTTATTGGGGGTCCGTCCGGGACCATCTCCCAACCACCGGCTCGTGTAACGAGAACCCCCTTGAATGTTTTACAATGAAACGCGGCAATTGAATCAATACAATCCACCTGCTGGCATTCAGCGCCTGTTTATTTACCGCCAAGAAGTGTCAAACCTGGCAAGGGAGGTCCCATGATGAAGCTGCTCGCCTCGAGCTCTCAACGTCTATGATAGAGGCATTGTCCTGGTGCTGGTCGCCTTTTAGCGTTGCCCTCTGGTCTAACGCTGCTTGAGACCAGGCTCTAGGGCAGGGGTGGGGAGCGTCCGGCCCGCGGGCTGTATGAGACCCGCAAAATCATTTGGTGTGGCCCTGCCAAGGCAACCGCAGGCGGGACTCGAAATTCAACAAATCTAGGAGCAAACCTGGAAAAGCAATTGTGGGTAGCAACATTATCAATACCAGCTAACATCACATGCCTCGCAAAAGAGAAGCAGTTCCAGCCCTCACATTAGGGGTGAGCTAATTAAATGTTTGACCAAATGTCGCATTTCGATTTAAAGCTTTCGTGACTGCAGGGATTCATCTTCTTGGTTCTTTCGGTAAAGTCACGTAGAAGGGAAATAATAAAATAAAAATATATAAAACAATAAAATAACATAATAGAATAAAATTCAATGATAAAATATAATACAATTTTTGTTTAATCTTTATTATTTTATTATTTCTCTTCTACGTGACTTTACCGAAAGAACCAAGAAGACAAATGTCGAATTTTTTAAGTTGATAATTTTGTATGCCCCTTGAATGATGTTATATAAATATCCAAATGGTCCTTGTCAGAAAAAAAGGTTCCCCTACCCCTGCTCTAGAGAAAGCTGTCTCTGGTGTGGACCAATCAGTCTCAAAGACAATGCATGACGATGACGATCATCATCATCATCATATACTGCCAGAGCATGGTGGTTGCTGTTTTTTTTCATTCATTGACTTTTTGGCAAGCGGTCGCCGCGTTAGTGACGAGGCCATGTCGTTTTGGCCACAACGCAAGCAGCCGTCCTCAGGTGAAGAACAGGTCTGTCGGCAAGACAGCGTCTGAATTCCCTAGCCACCGTGATGTTAGGGTTGAATTTCAGACGCTGTCTTCCCGACAGACCTGTTCTTCACCTGAGGACGGCTGCTTGCGTTGTGGCCGAAACGTCGTGAAAATTATTTTATTATGTTTTATTTGTATTATTTTATTATTTCCCTTCTACGTGACTTTACCGAAAGAACCAAGAAGATGAATCCCTGCAGTCACGAAAGAAGCTTTAAATCGAAATTTGAGGCCGTGTCGTTTTTAAATCCTTTATATTAAGTTCGCTTGCTTGCTTGCGTGCTTGCTTGCTTGCTTACGACCGTGCAAATATTTCGGTCGTTTTTTAACCCACTTCCCGTGATCCAATCGAGCTGACATTTTCCACACAGACTCGTTGTGCGTGACTATTAATTTTCGTTAATTTTTTTTTCCAAAATTTTACACTGTTTAGGGGAAAAAAAATGTAATTACCAATTGCTTAATGCTGGCAGACAATCATCTGACCCATAGGTGGCAGCCATCTCAAGCCAGAGGACGAGAGGACTCTAGCCGCCACGCATATAGAGGATTTAGAGTGAAAAACTTTGTTTTTACGGGTTAATTTCTTTCTTTTGTTTTCACTTCGACCGCGCAATGATTCCTCCCCGCGTGCTGGGGTGGTGGTTTGGTTGTGTTTCGGAGGCTACCTGGCCGGATGAAGGAAAAATAAAACGGGTGGTTCGGCAGATGAAACCGTAGGTCCTGCGAGGAGAAATCCACACGACCCGAGACGGGGAGAAAGAAAGAGAGAACACACCGACTCCAAGTACACAGCAGGCATCGTCAGTGTCATTATTATTATTTTTTTTTACCTACGTGACTTTACCGAAAAAAGCCTAAGCGTATGAATCTTTGAGGTCACGAAAGCTTCAAATCTACAATGTGAAAGCGAGTCGAGAAAGGCTTCTGCAAACAAATGTGCTGCTTCTGAGTTGGCCGCGTGGCCCTGCGAGCCGACAGCGTGTCTAGAGCGCTCGGCTGTCACCTTCGAGCTCAAACTTGAAGCCTCCAGGGAGCCATCCGCGATTAAACTTGGTGCTCAAGACGACCGATTTGATGGCATCATCCTGGTCACCCTTGACACTACTACACCAATTGCTACCGAAATCAATATATGGTATTTCACACCCTGTTGGATGAACAAGCGAAATAATACTGATGCTGATGATAATATAAAGTTTCATCTTCTTGGTTCTTTCCGTAAAGTAACGTAGAAGGGAAATAATAAAATAATAAAAATTAAACATTTAAATAAAATTCTCACGACGTTTCGATTCCTCTCGCCGTTGACAATAATGCGGGAATCGACAACAGAGAATCGAAACTCTTTTAATCGACACCGACTCCACTGCTATCGACTCTCCGTGGATGCTTCCCGCCATTAACCCCTCCCGTCGTTATCACGCAGAATCGATTATTTTAACACATTCAAATCGATTCCTATTTAAAACAATCGAAGCGAATCACTGCTATCGATTCCTTAACTCAGCTCCCCCACAACGCAAACCAACGCGGGAATCGATGTTGCGGTAATCGAACCTTACGTAATCGACAAATTAACTCCACCGCTGTCGACTCCCCGTGGACGTCTCCCGCTACTATATAAGGTCGCCCTGAGGAGATTTTGCGAGGCTCAACAGCGGGAGATGTTTAAGCGCAGCAACTTCAGACGCCGCAACGCCTCCTCCTCCTACTCCTCGTCCGGCGAGGATGGCGGCGGCGGAGACGGCGACAAATCCGACCCCGAGGAGGCACCCCCCGGGCCCAGGCGGCGAACCACGCCGCCCCCGCCGAGAACGGCGCAACGAACCCGGCCGCGGCGCTAGGCAAGGCAGGCCCCGCCTCGGTGAGTAGGCCGCAGGCGTCCATCGTTGAGGCTGTTGGTGGTGGCGGTGTTGGTGGTGGTGGTGGCGGTGTTGTTGGTGGCCTCTGGGTGGCGGGGAGGAGAAGGCGGCAAATTGGCTTTGATCTTTGCAACCGAGGTGTGTATAGAAAGAGATTAAGTGGCTTTCGATTTAAAGCTTTCTCTGTATTGTATCTCTTGCACATCTCTCTTGAATCTCTCTATTGTATCTCCATTCTCCCTCTATCTCTCTATTCTCTCTCTCTACTACATCTCTCTATTATCTATTGTATCTCCATTCTCCCTCCCTCTCTCTAATCTCTTTTTTTCCCACATCTTTCTATTCTACCTCTTCTCTCTCTCGGCTACCTCCGGGGAGTAATAACTCCATGAGCGAGGGTGATGTCCTTGTTGTTGTCCCGTGGTGGTGGTGGTGTTGTTGTTGTTGTCCCGTGGTGGTGTTGTGGTGGTGGTGGTGTTGTTGTTGTTGTCCCGTGGTGGTGTTGTGGTGGTGGTGGTGTTGTCGTCTCTGAATGCAAGCATTTACATCAATCAGGTGAAAGTCAATAAGTGCTTCACCCAGGGAGGGCAGCTCTGTGGTTTGAATATAAACGACAGGCTGTGTTCGCTCTCTCGGCGTCCGCGTGTCTGTCTGTGAGTGTGTGTGTCTGTGTGCGTGTGTGTGTGTCTGTGTGTGCGTGCCTAATGGGAGAGGTGCAGTCTTCACACTTAATTTGGAGCTTTCGTGACTGCAGGAATTACTCTGGTTCTTTAGGTAAAGTCACGTATAAAGAGAAAATAATAATTTCGATTTAAAGCTTTCGCGACTGCAGGGATTCTTCTTATACTGGTAGGAACGAAGTAAACCAGCCTGCAATAGATTATATCGTCCGTCCGTGTAGTAACATCGCCCCCTACTGCAAACACTCGGCAGGACCCTACAAAAACCTTTGGACTCGGTGGGGCTTTCCTGGCTAAACAAGTGTAACATTCCCTTATAATTCCCTGAGCTAGCTTTTAATTAAAACTTTTAAATTAATGAGGCTTTCCTGGCTAAACACGTGTAACATTCCCTGAGATACATTTTAATTTAAAAGTTTTAGTTAAAAGCTAACTCACAGCGGCCTAAAGCCTACAGCTAGGCCTAAAGCCTAGAACTAGGCCTCAAACTCTCCCTTCGTATCGTACCCCCGCGTGTGTGAAAGGGAGTTAATGTTTAACAATGTTACATTCCCTGATGTTTTTAAATAGAAACATTTACATTTAAAGCTTTTACATAAATAATTAAAACATTTAAATTAAAAATTAACTCACAGCGGCCTAAAGCCTACAGCTAGGCCTAAAGCCTAGAACTAGGCCTCAAACTCTCCCTTCGTATCGTCCGATGAGGTGTAGCATCATCGCCCCCTACTGCAAACACTTGGCAGGACCCTACAAAAACCCTTAGACTCAGTGGGGCTTTCCTGGCTAAACAAGTGTAATAATACATGATGTTTATATTGTTTGGTTATTCGTTCCTACCAGGCCTCCCCGCAGGGACCTGTTTTGGAGCTCTCGTAACTGCAGGAATTACTCTGGTTCTTTAGGTAAAGTCACGTATACAAAGAAAATAATAATTTCGGTTTAAAGCTTTCGCGACTGCAGGGATTCTTCTTATTTTGTCAAGACGCTCTACGCCCCCTCCATCCCAGCTTAAATAGTCGCTCCAAGCCTGGGGCGTGTCATTCAGACTCTGTCTTCTCGACAGACCTGTTCTACACCTGAGGACGGCTGCTTGCGTTGTGGCCGAAACGTCGTGAGAATTATTTTATAATGTTATATTTTTATTATTTCCATTCTACGTGACTTTACCGAAAGAACCAAGAAGAAGAAAATAATAAATTAAATACGAGCATACGACGTTTCGATTGCAACACGCGCAATCATCATCAGGTATAAATGAAATGGAACACAAACCTAGTATACTTAGAAATGTAATGCAATACAACACAAGAAAGTCGGCTAAAATAACAGTCAACACCCTACCTGGTTGATTACGTTCTTCCAGAGAATGCTAAATTTGAAAGAGAGATAAAACACAGAACCAGAGACATACAGTGAGGGGAAAAAAGTATTTGATCCCCTGCTGATTTTGTACGTTTGCCCACTGACAAAGAAATGATCAGTCTATAATTTTAGTGGTAGGTTTATTTGAACAGTGAGAGACAGAATAACAACAACAAAATCGAGAAAAACGCATGTCAAACATGTTATAAATTGGTAACGAGCTGAGATTAGGAGCACTCCCTTTAAGAGTGAGCTCCTAATCTCAGCTCGTTACCTGTATAAAAGACACCTGGGAGCCAGAAATCTTTCTAATTGAGAGGGGGTCAAATACTTATTTCCCTCATTAAAATGCAAATCAATTGATAACATTTTTGTTATTTCCATTTATTTTTATTTTAAATAATAAAATAATAATTAATGTAAATAACTCAACTTGGTTATTTCCATTTATTTTTCTTTCATTATTATTTTGTACCAACGTGACTTCACCTCAACAACCTAAGAGTGTGAATCCTCGCAGTCACGAAAGCTTCAAATCTAGAATTCATCTAACTCCTCCGCTTCTTGTTCTTTGTTTGTGTCTCTCTCATGTCTCCCCCCTCTTTCCCTCTCGGACGTCTCCCCCCCCCACTCCACCCCCGCACTCCCTGGCCCCTCTCCCCAAACCTTGCTCCGTTACCAAAGAGGGCAGCACTTGACAAAGCCAACGGGGCCATGTTCAGCCTCCAGCGTCCTGCACTAGCAGCAAGCCCTAGCCAGCATGCAACTCCAGGTGGGTGGGTGGGTTGGTTGGTGAGTGGGTGGGTTGGTGAGTGGGTGGGTTGGTGAGTGGGTGGGTTGGTGAGTGGGTGGGTTGGTTGGTGGGTTGGTGGGTGGGTGGGTTGGTTGGTGAGTGGGTTGGTGGGTGGGTGGGTGGGTGGGTGGGTGGGTTGGTTGGTGGGTGGGTGGGTGGGTGGGTTGGTTGGTGAGTGGATGGGTTGGTTGTTGAGTGGGTTGGTTGGTGAGTGGGTGGGGTGGGTGGGTTGGTGAGTGGGTGGGTGGGTCGGTGGGTTCGTCAGCTGCAGGCACAGCTGCCTCTCTTGCTGCTGATTGAGTAGCAGCAGCACCCTGGTGACCCCCTCCCTCTCTCTCCCCCCTCTTCGTTGGCAGGTCAAAAGTGCTTGCGTTGTGGATAGACTCGGGAATGTGGAGTTTCCACCACTGGCTCTGCAGGCCACTGTACACACGTTGTGCCGCTCCTTGTGGGCACGGGTGCACAAGTCCACGCAGGCGGTGACCCCGGCAAACGGTCGACCCTCACCCTGGCCTAGCCGCCATTCACCAGCCACAACCTCGTGCCCCGCCTGGTTGCTGTAGGCTTGAGGGGCCAGTGTCTTGTACACCGGAGCAATCCGAGTGGCCAGGGCCTGAAGCCTGGACTCCAGTACCAACTCCGCTCGCTCTCTCCCCCCTCACTCGCCTTTTTTTTGTTGAGCAAATGGCTTTTATATACAAAGTGCAAGATGATAAAAAGTCAAAAAAACACTCAACAAGTCGTGCTCTGCCATTTGCGAAATACACGTGCGTGGAATACAAAAACAAAAATATATAAAGCGAGTGAAAAGAACAGGCGAGTGAAGATGACAAACCAAGAGGAGTCTAAAGCGCTCTCCCGCGCTCTCTGCTCCCAAAGGGGCTCGCCAGTCCCACGTCGCCTCCGCCGCAGCCTCTCCGTTACCTGGGTCCACCACCCCGCGCCCCCCCGCACCTCCCACTGCATCCCCCCCCCCCACGGATGGCCGTGCGAGCCGGTCGCTGTTCGTCCGCCCTCCTGTCGGCCCACGTGACGGCGCCGCACCAGGTGCATCATCATCATCACCGTCGCCCTCTCCAGGGCGGCGGTTTCCTCGGTGGCGCCCGCCGCCAGCGTGTCGTGCTGGTTGCGCGCCACCCGCAGCAGCAGCAGCGTCGCCATTCAAGACGTCGCCCTCCTCCTCGTCATTGAAGTCGTCATCGTCCTCCTCGTCATTGAAGACGTCACCCTCCTCCTCCTCCTCCTCGTCGTCGAAGACGTCGTCATTGAAGCCGCCGCCATGTCCACCGCGTGACCGTTGACCAGGTACTCTTTGACGAGCTCACGCTCCAGGGTCGTCTTGGTGACCGAGAGCCGCCACCCGGTCACGGGGTCCACGACAAAAACACCCACGGGGTCCTGGTCTGCTCCGGGCCCCGCGATGCTCTGCTGCGCGTTTTCACGCGTGGTCGACTTGATCTGCACCAACTGCTTCGGGAAGGGCCCCCGGGGTCATTCTCAGGGACGCCGATCGCAATCGTGAGCCGGCGGCGCTCCTTCTGCAACCGAGACTTGCCTCGCTCCACTTTGACCGTGCCCAGCAGCAGGGGTAGTAGTAGCAGTAGCAGCAGCAGCATCCTGGCGGGGTACAGCCCCCTCATTTTGATAGAAAAAATGATATCCACACCACGTCGACGGGGGAGTTGATGACCCAGGCGCTGATTGCAGGAGACTCTCTCTCCCCCCCCCCCCTCACTCTCTCCCCTCACTCTCTCTTTTTATATTTTTATTATTTTATTTTTCTTTGAAATTTTCTTCCTGTGGATTTCACACCTGATGACGACTGCTTGTGTTGCAGTCAAAACGTCGTGATAATTTTTATCGTTTTACATTCATATCGTTACTTCCCTTCTACGTGACTTTACCGAAAGAACCAAGAAGATGAATCCCTGCTGCAGTCACGAGAGATGTTGGCTACCAACAACAAGGCAACTCCTATGACTAATTGGGAATGGGACACAAGCGTAGGATTGATCACCCTGTCGCTGGCCGCCTTTGGGGAGGGTGTATAGTATGAAAGGCCGAAACACCCTAGGAACCAAAGGGTCACTACTGACGATGCGCTCCCCAAATTTCACCAGGCTCACTGTTCATGAACTCTTGGAAGTGCTTGCACAAAGGATGGTAACATCTCATCCTGTGTTCTTTGGAATCAGAATACTTCCCTTCTACGTGACTTTACCGAAAGAACCAAGAAGATGAATCCCTGCTGCAGTCACGAGAGAAGCTTTAAATCAAAGCGTAGCCTGGTCATTAAACTGGGTGACTGCCCTTCCGCACTCCCCTTACCCCCCACCCCCACCCCCTCCATCTCTCCTCGTGTCACAAGCAAGCCTCCTTTTGCCCATTTCACCAATTTGTTTATTGCTGGGGTTGTTTTACACCTGATGATGGGCACTTGTGTAGCGCCCGAAACGTCGGCACTTAATTCAACTTTACCAAGAGAACCAGAGTATCCAAACACACGGGCATCGTCAGGGTCGCGATCGAACCCACGCTCAGCGTGATACAGCTCGTGCCCCAGCTACCGTAGCCTGCTGCCACCCCGGATGCTGCAGCTCCCGCTGCTGCTGCTGCAGCTCCCGCTGCTGCTGCTGCTGCAGCTCCTGCTGCTGCTGCCGATGCAGCAGCCTCAGCTCCAGGTACATCCCCAGCTGCGGGTCCAGCTCCGGCTGCTGAAACCGCTCCTGCAGCTGCTGCAGCTCCCGCTGATGCAGCTGCTGCAGCTCCAACTGTTGCCGCTCGAACTCCTGCAGCTGCTGCTGCAGCTCCAGCTCCTGCGGCTGCTGCTGAAACTCCTGCTGCTGCTGCAGCTCCAGCTCCTGCGGCTGCAGCTGCTGCTGCAGCTCCAGCTCCCGCTGTTGCAGCCACTGCCACTGATGGAGTTTCAGCTCCAGGTGCAGCTCCAGGCCTGGGTCCACCTGCTGCTGCTGAACCCGCTCCTGCTGCTGCTGCTGCTGCTGCTGCAGCTGCTCCCCCCCCTCACTCCCTCTCTCTCTCCCCACTCACTCCCCCCTCACTCCCTCTCGCTCTCCCCACTCACTCCCTCTTTTTTTTTTCTTTTTTTTCTTTTCTTTCCTTGGCTGTGGTTTCACTGGATAGTAGATGGGGACAGTGGGAATCTCGTTCATCCATTCGTGCGCGTCACTAATTAGATGACGAGGCATTTGGCTGTTTCTTCTTCTAGTTCCCCGTATGGTGTTTGGGTCGGGTACCCGTTTGAGGTAAACTATTCGGATGTTTGAAAAGATGGATCTGCTGCCAACCCTAAAGGGTAGGCCGCGACCAGGCAGGGTTCCACCGTAACATTCCATTGATTTTTTTCCTCTAATTATCCTTTTGTCCAAGATCGCCATATCCGTACAGAACCTTCCATCACCTTAATCATTGCCAATTTTACCCATGCGTTAGACAGTCCAACTTTTTTTGTTACTATGTTGTTAAGAGTGCACCGACCCCCACGGGCAGATATGATTAATGCTTCCGTTCTTATTACTTTGTTTGGATATATTGTTTTGAGATACGTTTGCATTTTTTTGTCATTAGCGTATTTTTTTTACTTTGAAATGGTATGTTAGAGCTAATGAACGAGATTCCCAGGGTATTGATACATCAATGACCAGAACATCAGTATCGTTTACTAAAATTACATCCGGTTTTGCTTTGTTGGTGTCGCTAGGTAATGTTGGTTCTATGATAATTTGCCAGTTTAGTTTTTGTGCGGCTGTTGCTAGAACTTGCACTATAGTATCGTGTCTTGCAATTCTTGCGTAATGGCTACGATCACATTTTTGCAAGCTATGGGCCAAGGTCTCTTCAGAAATTTGAAGACGTCACCCTCCTCCTCCTCCTCGTCGCCATTGAAGACGTCGCCCTACTCCGTTATGCTCATGTCAGAGGCCTCCACATGGTCACTGCGCACACACACAGGACACAAAAGACAAATTATTCCCACCAAATCAAAACTTTTTAATCGTCCCCATAGCAAAAACACGCGCACTCTAGCTCGGACACACAGGGGCAAGTGCCGCGAGAAGCTCTGCAATAAAAGCCATTTGCTCAAAAAGATAAAGTGCTAGATTATAAAAGGTAAACCAAACAAATCGAGACAAGTCGTGCTCTGCCATTTGCGAAATGCACGTGCGTGGAATTCTACCAAAGCAAGTGAAGAGAACACGCGAGTGAAGATCAGTTCTCCGGTGTCGTGGGCGCCCGCCAGCCCGGCCGCCGCCAGCGTGTCGTGCTGGTTGCGCGCCAGCAGCAGCAGCAGCAGCAGCAGCGTCATTGAAGACGTCACCCTCCTCCTCGTCGTCGTCATTGAAGACGCCGTCACCAGCCGCTGCGTGTGCCGGCGCTCCGCTTTGTGCAGCAGCAGCAGCAGCAGCAGGAGGGCGAACTGCTCTGCGTTCTGGAGACGCCGGCGCAGGTCCGCCGCCTCCCGCTCCTCCTCCTTCCCCTCCTCCTCCTCCTCCTCCCGCTCGCCGCTAGCGCCCGGCGCCGCCACCACCGCCCGCCGCGTCTCTGCCACGCCTGCGATGGCGCCGTCCGAGGGCGATGCCCGGAGCCGGTCGTTGTCGACATCGTTGGCTTCTTCCGGGTCGTCCCGCCTGCGCCCGGAGCCGGTGCACCTCCTCCGGGGCCTGCTGGCGACGCGGCTGCGGCACCACGATACATCTGTGTACCACCAGGCAGCGCCGCCGGAGATGGCGCTGGTGGTGGTGGTGGGAACGCAGCGGTGGTGCTGGCGGGCGCCCTCCTGATCGGCGTCCACGTATTCCTCTCCTGCGGCCTCCTCGGCACTCAAGTTCATTGTCGGGTAATACTTGTCTCTCTCTCTCTCACTCGCCTCACTCCGGAGTGTCTCACTCGCCACTCGCTCACTCGCTCTTGTTTTCATAATCAACGATTTTTGGGTTTAGATCGCGTTATTTATAAATGTGTCGTAACCCTCCACCACCCGACACGGCCAATCGGTAAAAAAGTGTCACGTTGACAAAAGACAAATAGTTCACTGCTGTAGCCCACCGGTGTGTTGAAGCGTGAATCCACAACATTTACAATTTGAGTTGTACGACGTTTCGCTGGTAATTGCATCCAGCATCATTGGGCAACCCTCACTCTCCTTTTTTTTGTTGAGCAAATGGCTTTTATTACAAAGTGCCAGATTATAAAAAGTCAAAAAAACACTCAAAACAAATCAAAACAAGTCAAAAGTCGTCGTGCTCTGCCATTTGCTAAATACACGTGAGTGGAATACAAAAACAAAAATATATAACAAAGCGAGTGAAAAGAACAGGCGGTTGAAGATCACAAACCAAGATGAGTCTAAAGCCAGCCCCCCCCCCCTCCTCTCGGCAGAAGCGGCCTGGTGGCCGTCCACGCTCTCCCGCGCTCTCTGCTCCCGAAGGGGCTCGCCAGTCCCACGTCGCCCACCACGCCCCTCGTGACCTGCCGCAGCCTCTCCCTGACTGGGGTCCACCACCCCGAGAGCCCTCCCTCCCCCCCCGCGGATGGCCGTGCGAGCCGGTCGCTGTTCGTCCGCCCTCCTATCGGCCCACGTGATGGCGCCGCACCAGGTGCATCATCACCAGGTGCATTGTCAACACCGTCGCCCTCTCCAGGGCGGCGGTCTCCTCGGTGGCGCCCGCCGGGCCGGCTGCCGCCAGCGTGTCGTGCTGCTGGTCACGCGCCACCAGCAGCAGCAGCAGCAGCATCGCCACTGAAGACGTCGCCCTCCTTCTCCTCGTCGTCATTGAAGACGTCGCCGCCGCCATGTCCACCGCGTGGCCGTTGACCAGGTACTCTTTGACGAGCTCACGGTCCAGGGTCTTGGTGACTGAGAGCCGCCACCCGGTCACGGGGTCCACGACAAAAACACCCACGGGGTCCTGGTCTGCTCCGGGCCCCGCGATGCTCTACTGCGCGTTTTCACGCGTGGTCGACTTGATCTGCACCAACTGCTTCGGGAAGGGCCCCCGGGGTCATTCTCAGGGATGCCGATCGCAATCGTGAGCCGCCAGCGCTCCATCTGCAACTGAGACTTGCCTTCCTCCACTTTGACTGTGCCCAGCAGCAGGGGTAGTAGTAGCAGCAGCAGCAGCAGCATCCTAGTGAGGTACAGCCCCCTCATTTTGCAGACAGAAAAAAATGATATCCACACCACGTCGACGGGGGAGTTGACGACTCAGGCGCTGATTGCAGGAGACTCGCTCTCTCCCCCTCCCCTCTCCCCCCCTCGCTTCCTCTCTCTCCCCCCCCCCTCACTCCCTCTCTCTCGCCGTTGGCGTCCGCGATGTCGGCGTCGCCCGCGTGATGCATGACGTCGCGCCATGCATCATGAAAAACATCGCGTATTGTTTAACGCACGACGTGGCGCAATGCGTCATAAGTGACGCCGTCCGCGACACTGACGTCGTTGCCCGCGACATGCGGCCGCGTCGCGGGGCGACGCCGACCGCATGTCCCAGCGATGACTTCTTCTTTTTGGGGGTCCTTGCTCCACCTTCCGATCAGCGGCAGAGACATCAGCAGCGACATTACCTCCCGTGGACTGGTGGCCTGATTGATACGAAGCTAAGCCTAATTATCATAACTGCACACATTAACATAACTGCAAGCATTCGCATAAAATAATAAGATTATCTCCGTGATTATTATAATTTATGCAATAGCATAATTTCCGCGAATTACGCATTTTTCCAAATTTTATTAATTATTATTATTTTTATCAAAATTTCATAACCCGACCATATACAACAGGGTCTCTGCCGATGTCAAGTGAACGTGTCCGCAATAAAGTGCCATCTCTCTCTCCCCCCTCACTCGCTCACTCACTCTCACTCCCTCTCTCTCTCCCCCCTCACTCACGCACTCTCTCTCTCCTCGCTCACTCTCTCTCTCCCCCCTCACTCGCTCACTCACTCTCCACTCGCTCACTCACTCTCACTCCCCTCACTCACTCACTCTCTCCCCCCTCACTCGCTCACTCACTCTCTCCCCTCACTCACACTCTCCCCCCTCACTCGCTCACTCACTCTCTCTCCCCTCACTCACTCTCTCCCCCCTCACTCGCTCACTCACTCTCTCTCCCCTCACTCACGCTCTCCCCACTTACTCACTCTCTCCCCCCTCGCTCACTCACTCTCTCTCCACTCACTCACACTCTCCCCCCTCACTCGCTCACTCACTCTCTCTCCCCTCACTCACGCACTCTCTCCCCCCTCACTCTCTCTCTCCCCCCTCACTCACTCTCTCTCTCCCCCCTCAGTGGAAACAAGAAGATGCTCGGTGTATTCGGCACTTTGTTTCGTTCATCATTTCGTAAATGTTTTTTTTACTGGGCTTTATGTAACCCCCCCCCCTCTAGCTCGCTCTCTTTTTTTTTACGATCAATGGCTCCCCCCTCACTCCGCCTCTCTCTCCCCTCTCACTCACTTTCTGTTTTGTTTTTTGAGCAAATGGCTTTTATATAAAAATTGTGCCATATTATAAAGAGTTCAAAAAATACTCAAACAAATAAAAAATAAATGTGCGCGTGCAATAAATACGAAAACAAAGTGAAAACAAGTGAAGATAAAAAAAACTACGAGTATTTAAAATCGACGGCGCCGCCCCCCTAGCGCCGCCAGTGGCGGCCCACGTGACGCAGCAGCAACAGCGTCGCCATTGAAGACGTCACCCTCCTCCTCCTCATTGAAGACGTCACCCTCCTCGTCGCCATTGAAGACGTCACCCTCCTCCTCATCGTCATTGAAGACGTCACCCTCCTCCTCCTCATCGTCATTGAAGACGTCACCCTCCCCCTCCTCGTCGCCATTGAAGACGTCACCCTCCTCCTCATTGAAGACGTCACCCTCCTCCTCATTGAAGACGTCACCCTCCTCGTCGCCATTGAAGACGTCACCCTCCTCGTCGCCATTGAAGACGTCACCCTCCTCGTCGCCATTGAAGACGTCACCCTCCTCGTCGCCATTGAAGACGTCACCCTCCTCCTCCTCGTCGCCATTGAAGACGTCACCCTCCTCCTCCTCGTCGCCATTGAAGACGTCACCCTCCTCCTCCTCGTCGCCATTGAAGACGTCACCCTCCTCCTCCTCCTCGTCATTGAAGACGTCACCCTCCTCCTCGTCATTGAAGACGTCACCCTCCTCATCGTCATTGAAGACGTCACCCTCCTCATCGTCATTGAAGACGTCACCCTCCTCATCGTCATTGAAGACGTCACCCTCCTCATCGTCATTGAAGACGTCACCCTCCTCATCGTCATTGAAGACGTCGCCCTCCTCCTCGTCATTGAAGACGTCGCCCTCCTTCTCCTCGTCATTGAAGACGTCGCCCTCCTCCTCCTCGTCGTCATTGAAGACGTCGCCCTCCTCCTCCTCGTCGTCATTGAAGACGTCGCCCTCCTCCTCCTCGTCGTCATTGAAGACGTCGCCCTCCTCCTCCTCGTCGTCATTGAAGACGTCGCCCTCCTCCTCCTCGTCGTCATTGAAGACGTCGCCCTCCTCCTCCTCGTCGTCATTGAAGACGTCGCCCTCCTCCTCCTCGTCGTCATTGAAGACGTCGCCCTCCTCCTCCTCGTCGCCATTGAAGACGTCGCCCTCCTCCTCCTCGTCGCCATTGAAGACGTCGTCACCAGTCTCTCCGTGTGCCAGTGCTCCGCTTGGTGCAGGAGGGCGAACTGCTCTGTTCTGCACACACCGGCGCAGGTCCCCCTCCTCCTCCCCCTCGCCGCTAGCGCCCGGCGCCGCCACCGCCGGCCGTCGAGCGGGAACCGCCCCGCCGCGGCGTGTCTCTGCCGCCGTAAGTCCGCCGCCGCCGCCAGCAGCTCCGGCCGCTTCATCGTCAGGCACCGGTGGCGGTGAAGACGACGCGGCGCTCGACCGCCGCCAGGCAGCGCCGACGCAGACAACGCGGCGTGGCGAGAAGGCCGAGGTGGTGGCCCTGGAGACGGGGCCCTGGGTAGCGGCGGGCGTCCCCCTTGGGCTGGTCGGCGTCCATGATCTCCTCTGCGGCCTCCTGCCAACTCGTCTTCGTCTGTAGTCGTCGAACGGCGGCGGACACGGCTCAAGTTGCAAGCACCTTTTCTCCGTGTCCCCGTGTGCTGATGGAAGCTTCTGTGAGTCGCTGGAAGTCGCTGCTGGAAGCTTCTGGAAGTTGGAAGATGCTTCAACGCGAGTGGCGCTGCTGAGAAAATGGAACTCTCCACGTGTCGCTCGCTTTGAGGCAGAGGTCGCAGCCCCGTCCACGCACTCGGCCAATCAGCAACCCCCACTCCTCAGCCAATCAGCAACCGTCTCACTCCCTCGCAGGGAGGGCCCGTCCGCCGTGGTCTCGTCTGCGGCCTCCTGCCAACTCGTCTTCGTCGTCTGTAGTTGCAAGCCGCCTTTTCTCCGTGTCTCCGTGTGCTGATGGGAGCTTCTGTGAGTCGCTGGAAGTCGCTGTGAGCTGCTGGAAGATGTTTCACCGCGAGTCGCGCTGCTGCTGAGAAAAATCTCGCCCCCCTCACTCCCTCCCTCTCTGTAATAAAAGCCATTTTCCCCAAAAAAAAGTGCTAGATTATAAAAAGTAAAAAAAAAACAAATCCAAACGAGTCGTGCTCTGCCATTTGCGAAATACACGTGCGTGGAATTCTACCAAAGCAAGTGAAGAGAACGAGCGAGTGAAGATCCGTTCTCCGGTGTCTTGGGCGCCCGCCCGGCCGCCGCCAGCGTGTCGTGCTGGTCACGCGCCACACGCAGCAGCAGCGTCGCCATTGAAGACGTCACCCTCCTCGTCGCCATTGAAGACGTCGCCCTCCTCCTCCTCGTCGCCATTGAAGACGTCGCCCTCCTCCTCCTCCTCGCCATTGAAGACGCCGTCACCAGCCGCTCCGTGTGTCGGCGCTCCGCTTGGTGCAGGAGGGCAAACCGCTCGGCGTTCTGGAGACGCTGGCGCAGGTCCCCTTCCTCCTCCCCCTCGCCGCCACCACCAGCCGTCGAGCGGGACCCGCCCCGCCGCGTCTCTGCCACGCCCGCGATGGCGCCGTCCAAGGGCGGCGCCCGGAGCCGGTAGTTGTCGACGTCGTCGGCGGCTTCGGCGGCGCGTCTCTGCCGCCGAAAATCCGCCGCCGCCAGCAGCTCCGGCCGATTCAGTCGGGCACCGGCGGCGGTGAAGACGACGACGACGCTGAGCAGCGACGCTGTCTGGGTCGTCCCGCCACCGCCGCCCGGAGCGGCTCCTCCGGGGCCTGCTGGCGACGCGGCTGCGGCACCACGATACATCTGTGTACCACCAGGCAGCGCTGGTGGTGGTGGTGGGAACGCAGCGGTGGTGCTGGCGGGCGCCCTCCTGATCGGCGTCCACGTACTCCTCTCCTGCGGCCTCCTCGGCACTCAAGTTCGTTGTCGGGTAATACTTGTCTCTCTCTCTCTCTCTCTCCACTCGCCTCACTCCGGAGTGTCTCACTCGCCACTCGCTCACTCTCTCTTGTTTTCATAATCAACGATTTTTGGGTTTAGATCGCGTTATTTACAAATGTGTCGTAACCCTCCACCACCCGACACGGCCAATCGGTAAAAAAGTGTCACGTTGACAAAAGACAAATAGTTCACTGCTTTAGCCCACCGGTGTGTTGAAGCGTGAATCCACAACATTTACAATTTGAGTTGTACGACGTTTCGCTGGTAATTGCATCCAGCATCATTGGGCAATTCGCCAGAAACGTCGTGCTACTCAAACATTTTGATTGGAGGCAACGCGATTGGACCAACAACGTCCAATCGCACGCCGGAGTCGGGGGTTGAACGGGAGAGATTGTGATTGGAGGCAACGCGATTGGACCAACGACGTCCAATCGCGCGCCGGAGTCGGGGTTGTGCGGGAGCTGGCCCTGACGGCATCTTGACGGCACCGTTGGGTGCAGGTCAGTTCTCGCTCCAGTTGCTCCTGTCCACCGTGTAGTGATCTCGTCGCGCCACTCGTGGGGGGTTACGGAAGCGAAGCCGCATTGACGAAGCTTCCAGCGTTGCGCTGAAATGTGACGACGAAATCGAGCGGTTTTAAAATGGCGACAAAACGGCCGTGAGAATGGCCAAAGACCTCCACGCGCCGTTAAAGAAGTCTTCCAACACGCCCCTCCAGCCGCCTCCCCATAGAACGTAGCGATGTGAGGGGTGGGGAGGGGGGGGAGTGCATCGTCAACCCCACGGTGCTGGCCGTGCCGGTGGTGGTTGTGGTGGTGGCCGTGCTGATGCTGCTGTTGTGCCTCTGGGGCAGCAGGAGGAGGAGGAAGCCTCTGGCCACGCCCACGATGGCCGCCACCGACACCCCAAGTGTCGGTGACTTCATCCCGACGCTTGTGCCAGGATAGGTGAACATTGAGGCCCCGTGAATGGAGGAACGTCCGATTTGCAGGAGGCCGCGGTGCAGGCCCAGCGGTTCCCGGCCCAGCGGTTCCCGGCAGCGGCGGCCATGGGCAGGCCCTGGTCCTCCTCCTCCTCCTCGCCGCCACGTTTCTTGGCGTAGAGAAGCACCGTGACGACAAACGGACGGAGCCGGTGGCGGTGGCGCGGTCGCCGTCGTCGTTGTCGGGGTTGCCGGGCGGCAGGCAAATGTCGAAGGCCTCGTCGTCGAAGGCGATGTCGACGGCCTTGTCGGGCCACGCGGCGGGCGGGCTCGTCGGCTGCAGGCCGCACAGCTGCCTCTCTCGCTGCTGATCTCCACTCTGCAGCTGATTTAGGAGCAGCAGCAGCACCCTGGTGACTCCCTCTCTCATTCTCTCACTCCCCCCTCACTCCCTCTCTCTCCCCCCCTCCCTCTCGCCCCTCTCTCTCCCCCCCACCCTCTTTTTTTTGAGCAAATGGCTTTATGTATATATCGTGCGATATTATAAAGTGTTAAAAAAATATTAAAAACAAATCAAAAGTCGTGTTCACGTTGTGCCGCTCCTTGTGGGCACGGGTGCACAAGTCCACGCAGGCGGTGACCCCGGCAAACGGTCGACCCTCACCCTGGCCTAGCCGCCATTCACCAGCCACAACCTCGTGCCCCACCTGGTTGCTGTAGGCTTGAGGGGCCAGTGTCTTGTACACCGGAGCAATCCGAGTGGCCAGGGCCTGAAGCCTGGACTCAACGAAGAGGAGACCCAAGTGGATCGAAGTCCCCCTGTCTGCCATGAGTGACTCGAGCATTGCGCAGCAGGATGCAGCAGCAGGCGCTACACGTCTAAGAAAAAAAACACTCAAAACAAGTCGTGCTCTGCCATTTGCGAAATACACGTGCGTGGAATACAAAAACAAAAATATACCAAAGCGAGTGGAAAGAACAAGCGAGTGGAGATGACAAACCAAGAGGAGTCTGAAGCTGAAACCGTCTCCGTTAAAAGCGACTCACTCACCCCTCTTCTCTCTCTTCAGCTCTCCCACACTTCTCCCAATCACTCCCTCCTCTCTCTCTCAATCACTCTTTCTCTCTCCCCGATCTCTCTCCCATCTCTCCTCTCACTCCCCCCTCACTCCCTCTCTCTTTTTTTTAATACGCTTAAAGTTTAAGCAAATGGCTTTTAATAAAAAGTGTCAATTAGAAAAAATCCAAAAAAAGACTCGAAACAAATCAAATCAAAAGTCGTGCTCTGCCATTTGCTAAATAAATGTGCGCGTGCAATAAATACAAAAACAAAGTGAAAACAAGTGAAGATTAATAAAAACTACGATTGTTTAAAACCTTTACGGCGCCGCCCCCCTAGCGCCGCCGGTGCCGTCCCACGTGACGCAGCAGCAGCACAGCAGCAGGTCGCCCTCTCCAGGGCGTCGCCCATGTCGTGGGCGCTCGCCAGACCGGCCGCCGCCACCAGCGTGGGAGTGCTGGTCGCGCGCCAGCCGCACCAGCAGCGTCGCCATTGAAGACCACCCCCTCCTCCTCGTCATTGAAGACGTCGCCCTCCTCCTCCTCGTCATTGAAGACGTCGCCCTCCTCCTCCTCGCCATTGAAGACCACCCCCTCCTCCTCGTCATTGAAGACGTCGCCCTCCTCCTCCTCGTCATTGAAGACGTCGCCCTCCTCCTCCTCGTCATTGAAGACGTCGCCCTCCTCCTCCTCGCCATTGAAGACCACCCCCTCCTCCTCGTCATTGAAGACGTCGCCCTCCTCCTCCTCGTCATTGAAGACGTCGCCCTCCTCCTCCTCGTCATTGAAGACGTCGCCCTCCTCGCCATTGAAGACGTCGTCCTCCTCGTCATTGAAGACGTCGCCCTCCTCGTCATTGAAGACGTCGCCCTCCTCCTCGCCATTGAAGACGTCGCCCTCCTCCTCGCCATTGAAGACGTCGCCCTCCTCCTCGCCATTGAAGACGTCGCCCTCCTCCTCGTCATTGAAGACGTCGCCCTCCTCCTCGTCATTGAAGACGTCGCCCTCCTCCTCCTCGTCATTGAAGACGTCGCCCTCCTCGTCATTGAAGACGTCGCCCTCCTCGTCATTGAAGACGTCGCCCTCCTCGCCATTGAAGACGTCGCCCTCCTCGCCATTGAAGACGTCGCCCTCCTCGTCATTGAAGACGTCGCCCTCCTCCTCGTCATTGAAGCCGTCGCCCTCCTCCTCCTCGTCATTGAAGACGTCGCCCTCCTCGCCATTGAAGACGTCGCCCTCCTCGTCATTGAAGACGTCGCCCTCCTCGTCATTGAAGACGTCGCCCTCCTCGCCATTGAAGACGTCGCCCTCCTCCTCGCCATTGAAGACGTCGCCCTCCTCCTCGTCATTGAAGACGTCGCCCTCCTCCTCCTCGCCATTTAAGACATCGCCCTCCTCGTCATTGAAGACGTCGCCCTCCTCCTCGTCATTGAAGACGTCGCCCTCCTCCTCGCCATTGAAGACGTCGCCCTCCTCGCCATTGAAGACGTCGCCCTCCTCGCCATTGAAGACGTCGCCCTCCTCGCCATTGAAGACGTCGCCCTCCTCGCCATTGAAGACGTCGCCCTCCTCGTCATTGAAGACGTCGCCCTCCTCCTCGTCATTGAAGACGTCGCCCTCCTCCTCCTCGTCATTGAAGACGTCGCCCTCCTCCTCCTCGTCATTGAAGACGTCGCCCTCCTCCTCCTCGTCATTGAAGACGTCGCCCTCCTCCTCCTCGCCATTGAAGACGTCGCCCTCCTCCTCCTCGCCATTGAAGACGTCGCCCTCCTCCTCCTCCTCCCGCTCGCTGCTAGTGCCCGGCGCCACCAGCAGCTCTGGCCTGTTCATGCACCGGCGGCGGTGAAGACGACGCGATGTTGACTACCTCGCCTGGTATACGATCCTGACGACGCCTGCGTGGAGTGCCCGAGCACAGGTGCCAGCCTGCCAGCGCACAAGCGAACGAGTGTCGCCAGAGCTCCAGAGTACGAGCGCCAGCGCCGCCAAGCCCCGCCGGGCGCCACCCAGCGACCGAGTCTCTCCACGAACGGCATCGGGCCGACGCCGCTCATCTCCCAGCAGAGAAAGTCTCGTGGCTGTCGCCCCGCGTCGGCGAGAGGTAAACTCTGAGCCGTTCGTATCACCCCCCCCCCCCCCCCCCCATTCGCAAACCCAAGGAAGCACACGCACGCACACGTTTACATTCCCAGGGCGTGCAAGAATTTGTTGTTGTTGTTGCTGATGTTGCTGATGATGCTGTTGTTGCTGATGTTGCTCTTGTTGCTGATGCTGCTGTTACTGATGTTGTTGCTGTTGTTGCTGTTGTTGCTGTTGTTCTCGCCGCCGCTGCCAGGAGCTCAGGCCGATTCGTGGTCATGCAGCAGCGGCGGCGGTGACGGCGGCGCTGAGCGACGCTGAGTGGCGCCGTCTGGGTCGACCGCCACCGGCGCCTGGAGCGGCTCCTCCGGGGCCTGCTGGCGGCGCGGCTGCGGCACCACGACACAGCGGTGCACCACCAGGCAGCGCCGACGCAGACGACGCGGCGTGGCGGGAAGGCCGCGGTGGTGGCCCTGGAGACGGGGCCCTGGGTAGCGGCGGGCGCCCACGATGGTGGCCTCAGGCTGGTTGGCGTCCCCCTCACCAGCGTCACCAGCAGCAGTCGGCAGCGTCGCAGGCACCAGCAGGCACCAGCAGGCACCAGCAGACAGCAGCAGCGGCACTCCTCCTCCTCCACGATGCCGCCCGGACCGCCACGGCGCTCTCCAGCTCGCGCCGCGTAGAAGCCGTCGCCTCCGCACACAAACTGTAAGGCCTCGACCAGCTCCGTGCCGCACAGAGTCGTGGCCGAGCTGTGGTGCTGTAGTAGCGCGCACGGCGCCAGCCGCAGGTGATGGGGACGCGGCTGGCGGGTGGAGTGGAGGAGGCCCGTGCTGGGAGGGAGCGGCGCCGTCCCTGCTGCCGCTGCTGCCGCTGTGCATGATCACGGTGACGGTGGGAACTTTCAGCCCCCTCTCACCTCACCTCCTCTCTCTCACTCACTCCCTCTCACTCACACTCTCTCTCCCCCCTCACTCCCTCTCACTCACTCACACTCTCTCCCCCTTCTCTCTCTCCCCCCTCACTCACTCACCCTCTCTCCCCTCTCACTCCCTCTCCCCTCACTCACTCACACTCTCTCTCTCCCCTCTCACTCACTCCCTCTCTCTCTCCCCCCTCACTCACTCTCTCCCCCCTCACTCACCCTCTCTCCCCCCTCACTCACTCACACTCTCTCTCTCTCCCCTCTCACTCACTCCCTCTTTTTTTTGAAGTTTCACTTCCATTTTATTATTCCGTTAACAAAACGAGCAACGTCCAAACAAATTGAGAAATTTCCCTCCCCAGACCTCCTTACACCTCCTCACAGAAGGGGGAGGGGTCTCATCCAGCAGTGGCACGACCTGGGGAGGGGGGCTCTCACCTGTGACCCCCACAGCACTGCCTGCAAACACATCATCATCATCATCACATGATGTAACGATGTTGTTGACATACTATCATAAACACGGTATACTGATAGCGTTATCATAGCCGTTATTAAAGCAATCTTTTACAATAACGGCTATACGTGTTGTATCATAGTGATGTACGTGACAGCACGGCAATAATACGTAGCATTACAACACGAGGTATGATTGTAACATTATTAATGTAACAATGTTGGCATCAGTTGAGCTTCTAGATCTTCAAATGGAAGTTTTACTTTTTCTGTATAAAAGTTCCAGTGGTTATTTTTGACCCAAACTATAAACAGGACACAGATCTCCCCCGCTCCGTATGGCATTGCCAGACCGGCGGTGGCCAAAACGCCACGCCCGGCCGCCTTTGTCTCCCCACAGTGCCCACATTGCCACACAACATGTCACTGCAGGCTGAGTCGACCTGGGGGGAGATGGGGAAATCAAACCCAGGGTCCAGGGCGCGCGCGCGATTGGACCATTGTCCATTCGCGTTGGTCCAATCGCGCGCCGGAGTCGGGGGTTGAACGGGAGAGATTGTGATTGGAGGCGACGCGATTGGACCAACGACGTCCAATCGCGCGCCGGAGTCGGGTTGAGCGGGAGCTGGCCCTGACGGCATCTTGACGGCACCGTTGGGTGCAGGTCAGTTCTCGCTCCAGTTGCTCCTGTCCACCGTGTAGTGATCTCGTCGCGCCACTCGTGGGGGGTTACGGAAGCGAAGCCGCATTGACGAAGCTTCCAGCGTTGCGCTGAAATGTGACGACGAAATCGAGCGGTTTTAAAATGGCGACAAAACGGCCGCCGTGAGCGGCCAAAGACCTCCACGCGCCGATAAAGAAGTCTTGCAACGCGCCTCCCCATAGAACGTAACGATGTGAGGGGTGGGGAGGGGGGGAGTGCATCGTCAACCCCAACCACCACCGCGTGGCGTCCACCTTTCACCGCGATGGTGGCGCTCACAGAAAACTAAAACCACGAAACCGTAACGCAAAGGTCCCGGCATCACCCCCACGGTGCTGGCCGTGCCGGTGGTGGTTGTTGTGGTGGTGGTGGTGCTGGGGGGGGGGGGTGGTGGTGGTTGTTGTAGTTGTGGTGCCGGGGGTGGTGGTGGTGGTGCCGGTGGTGGTGGTGCCGGGGGTGGTGGTGGTGGTGCCGGGGGTGGTGGTTGTGGTGGTGGCCGTGCTGATGCTGCTGTTGTGCCTCTGGGGCAGCAGGAACAGGTGGAGGAACAGGAGGAGGAAGCCGCTGGCCACGCCCACGATGGCCGCCACCGACACCCCAAGTGTCGGTGACTTCATCCCGACGCTTGTGCCAGGATAGGTGAACATTGAGGCCCCGTGAATGGAGGAACGTCCGATTGCAGGAGGCCGCGGTGCAGGCCCAGCGGTTCCCGGCCCAGCGGTTCCCGGCCCAGCGGTTCCCGGCCCAGCGGTTCCCGGCCCAGCGGTTCCCGGCCCAGCGGTTCCCGGCCCAGCGGTTCCCGGCCCAGCGGTTCCCGGCCCAGCGGTTCCCGGCCCAGCGGTTCCCGGCCCAGCGGTTCCCGGCCCAGCGGTTCCCGGCCCAGCGGTTCCCGGCCCAGCGGTTCCCGGCCCAGCGGTTCCCGGCCCAGCGGTTCCCGGCCCAGCGGTTCCCGGCCCAGCGGTTCCCGGCCCAGCGGTTCCCGGCCCAGCGGTTCCCGGCCCAGCGGTTCCCGGCCCAGCGGTTCCCGGCTGCGGCCATGGGCAGGCCCTGGTCCTCCTCCTCCTCCTCGCCGCCACGTTTCTTGGCGTAGAGAAGCACCGTGACGACAAACGGACGGAGCCGGTGGCGGTGGCGCGGTCGCCGTCGTCGTTGTCGGGGTTGCCGGGCGGCAGGCAGGTGCGGAAGGGAGGGCCGTCGATGGCCTCGTCGTCGAAGGCGATGTCGACGGCCTTGTCGGGCCACGCGGCGGGCGGGCTCGTCGGCTGCAGGCCGCACAGCTGCCTCTCTCGCTGCTGATCTCCACTCTGCAGCTGATTGAGCAGCAGCAGCAGCAGCACCCTGGTGACTCTCTCACTCCCCCCTCACTCCCTCTCGCCCCTCTCTCTCCCCCCCCCCTCCCTCTTTTTTTGAGCAAATGGCTTTATATAAAATTCGTGCGATATTATAAATATTCAAAACAAATCAAAAGTCGTGTTCACGTTGTGCCGCTCCTTGTGGGCACGGGCGCAAAAGTCCACGCAGGCGGTGACCCCGGCAAACGGTCGACCCTCACCCTGGCCTAGCCGCCATTCACCAGCCACAACCTCGTGCCCCGCCTGGTTGCTGTAGGCTTGAGGGGCCAGTGTCTTGTACACCGGAGCAATCCGAGTGGCCAGGGCCTGAAGCCTGGACTCCAGTACCAACTCCGCTCGCTCTCTCCCCCCCTCACTCGCCTTTTTTTTGTTGAGCAAATGGCTTTTATATACAAAGTGCAAGATGATAAAAAGTCAAAAAAACACTCAACAAGTCGTGCTCTGCCATTTGCGAAATACACGTGCGTGGAATACAAAAACAAAAATATATAACAAAGCGAGTGAAAAGAACAGGCGAGTGAAGATGACAAACCAAGAGGAGTCTGAAGCGCCCCCCCGCTCTCCCGCGCTCTCTGCTCCCAAAGGGGCTCGCCAGTCCCACGTCGCCTCCGCCGCAGCCTCTCCGTTACCTGGGTCCACCACCCCGCGCCCCCCCGCACCTCCCACTGCATCCCCCCCCCCCCACGGATGGCCGTGCGAGCCGGTCGCTGTTCGTCCGCCCTCCTGTCGGCCCGCGTGACGGCGCCGCACCAGGTGCATCATCATCATCACCGTCGCCCTCTCCAGGGCGGCGGTCTCCTCGGTGGCGCCCGCCGCCAGCGTGTCGTGCTGGTTGCGCGCCACCCACAGCAGCAGCGTCGCCATTCAAGACGTCGCCCTCCTCGTCATTGAAGTCGTCATCGTCCTCCTCGTCATTGAAGACGTCACCCTCCTCCTCCTCCTCGTCGTCGAAGACGTCGTCATTGAAGCCGCCGCCATGTCCACCGCGTGACCGTTGACCAGGTACTCTTTGACGAGCTCACGGTCCAGGGTCGTCTTGGTGACCGAGAGCCAGCCGGTCACGGGGTCCACGACAAAAACACCCACGGGGTCCTGGTCTGCTCCGGGCCCCCGCGATGCTCTACTGCGCGTTTTCACGCGTGGTCGACTTGATCTGCACCAACTGCTTCGGGAAGGGCCCCCGGGGTCATTCTCAGGGACGCCGATCGCAATCGTGAGCCGGCGGCGCTCCTTCTGCAACCGAGACTTGCCTTGCTCCACTTTGACCGTGCCCAGCAGCAGGGGTAGTAGTAGTAGTAGCAGCAGCAGCAGCATCCTGGCGGGGTACAGCCCCCTCATTTTGATAGAAAAAATGATATCCACACCACGTCGACGGGGGAGTTGATGACCCAGGCGCTGATTGCAGGAGACTCTCTCCCCCCCCCTCACTCCCCCTCTCCCCCCCCCCTCACTCTCTCTTTTTATATTTTTATTACTTTATTTTTCTTTGAAATTTTCTTCCTGTGGATTTCACACCTGATGACGATTGCTTGTGTTGCAGTCAAAACGTCGTGATAATTTTTATCGTTTTACATTCATATCGTTACTTCCCTTCTACGTGACTTTACCGAAAGAACCAAGAAGATGAATCCCTGCTGCAGTCACGAGAGATGTTGGCTACCAACAACAAGGCAACTCCTTTGACTAATTGGGAATGGGACACAAGCGTAGGATTGATCACCCTGTCGCTGGCCGCCTTTGGGGAGGGTGTATAGTATGAAAGGCCGAAACACCCTGGGAACCAAAGGGTCACTACTGACGATGCGCTCCCCAAATTTCACCAGGCTCACTGTTCATGAACTCTTGGAAGTGCTTGCACAAAGGATGGTAACATCTCATCCTGTGTTCTTTGGAATCAGAATACTTCCCTTCTACGTGACTTTACCGAAAGAACCAAGAAGATGAATCCCTGCTGCAGTCACGAGAGAAGCTTTAAATCAAAGCGTAGCCTGGTCATTAAACTTGGTGACTGCCCTTCCGCACTCCCCTTACCCCCCACCCCCACCCCCTCCATCTCTCCTCGTGTCACAAGCAAGCCTCCTTTTGCCCATTTCACCAATTTGTTTATTGCTGGGGTTGTTTTACACCTGATGATGGGCACTTGTGTAGCGCCCGAAACGTCGTCACTTAATTCAACTTTACCAAGAGAACCAGAGTATCCAAACACACGGGCATCGTCAGGGTCGCGATCGAACCCACGCTCAGCGTGATACAGCTCGTGCCCCAGCTACCGTAGCCTGCTGCCACCCCGGATGCTGCAGCTCCCGCTGCTGCTGCTGCAGCTCCCGCTGCTGCTGCTGCAGCTCCCGCTGCTGCTGCTGCTGCAGCAGCCTCAGCTCCAGGTACATCCCCAGCTGCGGGTCCAGCTCCGGCTGCTGAAACCGCTCCTGCAGCTGCTGCAGCTCCCGCTGATGCAGCTGCTGCAGCTCCAACTGTTGCCGCTCGAACTCCTGCTGCAGCTCCAGCTCCTGCAGCTGCTGCTGCTGCTGCTGCAGCTCCAGCTCCTGCGGCTGCTGCTGAAACTCCTGCTGCTGCTGCAGCTCCAGCTCCTGCAGCTCCCGCTGCTGCTGCTGAAACTCCTGCTGCTGCTGCAGCTCCAGCTCCTGCTGTTGCAGCCACTGCCACTGATGGAGTTTCAGCTCCAGGTGCAGCTCCAGGCCTGGGTCCACCTGCTGCTGCTGAACCCGCTCCTGCAGCTGCTGCTGCTGCTGCTGCAGCTGCTCCCCCCCCCTCACTCCCTCTCTCTCCCCCCCCTCACTCCCTCTCGCTCTCCCCACTCACTTCCTCTCGCTCTCCCCACTCACTCCCTCTCTCTCCCCCCCCCTCACTTCCTCTCGCTCTCCCCACTCACTCCCTCTCGCTCTCCCCACTCACTCCCTCTCGCTCTCCCCACTCACTTCCTCTCGCTCTCCCCACTCACTCCCTCTCTCTCCCCCCCCTCACTTCCTCTCGCTCTCCCCACTCACTCCCTCTCTCTCCCCCCTCACTTCCTCTCGCTCTCCCCACTCACTCCCTCTCTCTCTCCCCCCTCACTTCCTCTCGCTCTCCCCACTCACTCCCTCTCGCTCTCCCCACTCACTCCCTCTCTTTTCTTTCCTTGGCTGTGGTTTCACTGGATAGTAGATGGGGACAGTGGGAATCTCGTTCATCCATTCGTGCGCGTCACTAATTAGATGACGAGGCATTTGGCTGTTTCTTCTTCTAGTTCCCCGTATGGTGTTTGGGTCGGGTACCCGTTTGAGGTAAACTATTCGGATGTTTGAAAAGATGGATCTGCTGCCAACCCTAAAGGGTAGGCCGCGACCAGGCAGGGTTCCACCGTAACATTCCATTGATTTTTTTTCCTCTAATTATCCTTTTGTCCAAGATCGCCATATCCGTACAGAACCTTCCATCACCTTAATCATTGGCAATTTTACCCATGCGTTAGACAGTCCAACTTTTTTTGTTACTATGTTGTTAAGAGTGCACCGACCCCCACGGGCAGATATGATTAATGCTTCAGTTCTTATTACTTTGTTTGGATATTTTGTTTCGAGATACGTTTGCATTTTTTTGTCATTAGCGTATTTTTTTACTTTGAAATGGTATGTTAGAGCTAATGAACGAGATTCCCAGGGTATTGATACATCAATGACCAGAACATCAGTATCGTTTACTAAAATTACATCCGGTTTTGCTTTGTTGGTGTCGCTAGGTAATATTGGTTCTTTGATAATTTGCCAGTTTAGTTTTTGTGCGGCTGTTGCTAGAACTTGCACTATAGTATCGTGTCTTGCAATTCTTGCGTAATGGCTACGATCACATTTTTGCAAGCTATGGGCCAAGGTCTCTTCAGAAATTTGAAGACGTCACCCTCCTCCTCCTCGTCGCCATTGAAGACGTCGCCCTACTCCGTTATGCTCATGTCAGAGGCCTCCACATGGTCACTGCGCACACACACAGGACACAAAAGACAAATTATTCCCACCAAATCAAAACTTTTTAATCGTCCCCATAGCAAAAACACGCGCACTCTAGCTCGGACACACAGGGGCAAGTGCCGCGAGAAGCTCTGCAATAAAAGCCATTTGCTCAAAAAGATAAAGTGCTAGATTATAAAAGGTAAACCAAACAAATCGAGACAAGTCGTGCTCTGCCATTTGCGAAATGCACGTGCGTGGAATTCTACCAAAGCAAGTGAAGAGAACAAGCGAGTGAAGATCAGTTCTCCGGTGTCGTGGGCGCTCGCCAGCCCGGCCGCCGCCAGCGTGTCCTGCTGGTTGTGCGCCACCCGCAGCAGCAGCAGCGTCATTGAAGACGTCACCCTCCTCCTCGTCGTCGTCATTGAAGACGCTGTCACCAGCCGCTGCGTGTGCCGGCGCTCCGCTTCGTGCAGCAGCAGGAGGGCGAACTGCTCTGCGTTCTGGAGACGCCGGCGCAGGTCCGCCGCCTCCCGCTCCTCCTCCTTCCCCTCCTCCTCCTCCTCCCGCTCGCCGCTAGCGCCCGGCGCCGCCACCACCGCCCGCCGCGTCTCTGCCACGCCCGCGATGGCGCCGTCCGAGGGCGATGCCCGGAGCCGGTCGTTGTCGACATCGTCGGCTTCTTCCGGGTCGTCCCGCCTGCGCCCGGAGCCGGTGCACCTCCTCCGGGGCCTGCTGGCGACGCGGCTGCGGCACCACGATACATCTGTGTACCACCAGGCAGCGCCGCCGGAGATGGCGCTGGTGGTGGTGGTGGGAACGCAGCGGTGGTGCTGGCGGGCGCCCTCCTGATCGGCGTCCACGCACTCCTCTCCTGCAGCCTCCTCGGCACTCAAGTTCGTTGTCGGGTAATACTTGTCTCTCTCTCTCTCGCCTCACTCCGGAGTGTCTCACTCGCCACTCGCTCACTCTCTCTTGTTTTCATAATCAACGATTTTTGGGTTTAGATCGCGTTATTTATAAATGTGTCGTAACCCTCCACCACCCGACACGGCCAATCGGTAAAAAAGTGTCACGTTGACAAAAGACAAATAGTTCACTGCTGTAGCCCACCGGTGTGTTGAAGCGTGAATCCACAACATTTACAATTTGAGTTGTACGACGTTTCGCTGGTAATTGCATCCAGCATCATTGGGCAACCCTCACTCTCCTTTTTTTTGTTGAGCAAATGGCTTTTATTACAAAGTGCCAGATTATAAAAAGTCAAAAAAACACTCAAAACAAATCAAAACAAGTCAAAAGTCGTCGTGCTCTGCCATTTGCTAAATACACGTGAGTGGAATACAAAAACAAAAATATATAACAAAGCGAGTGAAAAGAACAGGCGGTTGAAGATCACAAACCAAGATGAGTCTAAAGCCAGCCCCCCCCCCCCTCCTCTCGGCAGAAGCGGCCTGGTGGCCGTCCACGCTCTCCCGCGCTCTCTGCTCCCGAAGGGGCTCGCCAGTCCCACGTTGCCCACCACGCCCCTCGTGACCTGCCGCAGCCTCTCCCTGACTGGGGTCCACCACCCCGAGAGCCCTCCCTTCCCCCCCGCGGATGGCCGTGCGAGCCGGTTGCTGTTCGTCCGCCCTCCTATCGGCCCACGTGATGGCGCCGCACCAGGTGCATTGTCAACACCGTCGCCCTCTCCAGGGCGGCGGTCTCCTTGGTGGCGCCCGCCGGGCCGGCTGCCGCCAGCGTGTCGTGCTGCTGGTCACGTGCCACCCGCAGCAGCAGCAGCAGCAGCGTCGCCATTGAAGACGTCGCCCTCCCCCTCCTCGTCGTCATTGAAGCAACTGAGACTTGCCTTCCTCCACTTTGACTGTGCCCAGCAGCAGGGGTAGTAGTAGCAGTAGCAGCAGCAGCATCCTAGTGAGGTATAGCCCCCTCATTTTGCAGACAAAAAAAATGATATCCACACCACGTCGACGGGGGAGTTGACGACTCAGGCGCTGATTGCAGGAGACTCGCTCTCTCCCCCTCCCCTCTCCCCCCCCTCACTTCCTCTCTCTCCCCCCCCCTCACTCCCTCTCGCCGTTGGCGTCCGCGATGTCGGCGTCGCCCGCGTGATGCATGACGTCGCGCCATGCATCATGAAAAACATCGCGTATTGTTTCACGCACGACGTGGCGCAATGCGTCATAAGTGACGCCGCCCGCGACACTGACGTCGTTGCCCGCGACATGCGGCCGCGTCGCGGGGCGACGCCGACCGCATGTCCCAGCGATGACTTCTTCTTTTTGGGGGTCCTTGCTCCACCTTCCGATCAGCAGCAGAGACATCAGCAGCGACATTACCTCCCGTGGACTGGTGGCCTGATTGATACGAAGCTAAGCCTAATTGTCATAACTGCACACATTAACATAACTGCAAGCATTCGCATAAAATAATAAGATTATCTCCGTGATTATTATAATTTATGCAATAGCATAATTTCCGCGAATTACGCATTTTTCCAAATTTTATTAATTATTATTATTTTTATCAAAATTTCATAACCCGACCATATACAACAGGGTCTCTGCCGATGTCAAGTGAACGTGTCCGCAATAAAGTGCCATCTCTCTCTCTCTCTCCCCTCGCTCACACTCTCTCTCTCTCCCCTCGCTCGCTCACACTCTCTCTCCCCCCTCACTCGCTCTCTCTCCCCCCCCCCCCCTCACTCCCTCGCTGCTGCAGACGGCATTGCAGGTGGTTACTGTGTCGCCGAGGGCGACGTCGCGCAATGCGACACGGGCGACGTTAATAGCATCAGTTCGTCCTGCGTAAGAACACAACGGCAACAATCAGAACGATCAAAGATCCATTCAGTCTTTTGGGTCCAGGCCAAGTTCTATAGGTTTACATAGCACCTTAAACCCCAAGGCGTTTTACAACAATCGTAACATTGTACGTAAGATGACGGTGGTTGTTGAAATCTAGAGTGGGATTGTTATTCTTGGAGTCGGTTGCGAGTGCGAAGGGACTGGTGGCCACGGGAGGTAATGACAGGTCGGGTGACGGTGGAGTCTGCCGCTGAAGCGAGCGTCCAGAGTCAACGAGACGGTTCGGGAAGGAGGGCGTGGAATTCTACCAAAGCAAGTGAAGAGAACGAGCGAGTGAAGATCACTTCTCCGGTGTCTTGGGTGCCCGGCCGCCGCCAGTGTCTCGTGCTGGTCACGCGCCACACGCAGCAGCAGCAGCGTCATTGAAGACGTCGTCACCAGCTGCTCCGTGTGTCGGCGCTCCGCTTGGTGCAGGAGGGCGAACCGCTCGGCGTTCTGCACACAATGATAAAAGTAGCGAGTGAAACGAGTACGGTGCGTTGTGCCTCTCGGTTGCAAGCTGCATTGGGGCGGTGACCAGAGAGATCGCCATCCGTGGTGCTTGTCAATCGTTCTTCGTCTTCATTCTTATCACCGTGATCACAGCAATGCGCTCCGGCGACTGCGCCGCCATCTCGGCCTGCATGACATTTAGTCTTCTCACAAGTGTCTGCGCCACTGCCAGGGCCGCCCCCCGCTCGGTGATTTTGGCGGCGGAAATCACAGCCATGGTGGCGAGGACGTTGGGCGGAGTGAATGCATATCCGACGCGCAACTACTGGCCTCGCCGTTGAAGACGTCGCCCTCCTCCTCCTCGTCATTGAAGACGTCGCCCTCCTCCTCCCCCTCCTCCTCCCGCTCGCCGCTAGTGCCCGGCGCCGCCAGCAGCTCCGGCCTGTTCATGGTGAGGCACCGGCGGCGGTGAAGACGACACGGCGCACCACCACCCAGGCGACGCAGACAACGCGGCGTGGCGGGAAGGCCGAGGTGGTGGCCCTGGAGACGGGACCCTGGGTAGCGGCGGGCGCCCTCCTTGGGCTGGTCGGCGTCCATGATCTCCTCTGCGGCCTCCTGCCAACTCGTCTTCGTCGTCTGTAGTCGTCGAACGGCGGCGGCGGCGGACACGGCTCAAGTTGCAAGCCGCCTTTTCTCCGTGTCCCCGTGTGCTGATGGAAGCTTCTGGAAGTCGCTGTGAGCTGCTGGAAGATGTTTCACCGTGGGTCGCGCTGCTGAGAAAAATCTCTCCCCCCTCACTCTTTTTTTTGAGCAAATGGCTTTTATAGCGATCATCATTCACGTGCAAGATCGTAAAAAGTGAAAGAAAAAAACACTCGAAGCAAGTCGCGCTCTGCCATTCTGCGTCGTACACGCGCGTCGAACGCACAAAGTTGCGTGAAAATAACAAAGTTGCGTGAAGCGAGCGAAGATGAAACCGTCTCCGTTAAAATGCCCGACAGCGCCACCTCCGCCCTATTGACTCACGTGACAGCACCGCACCAGGCGCATCATCATCATCGTCACCATCATCACCGTCGCGCTCTCCAGGACGGCGGTCTCCTCGGTGGCGCCCGCCGGGCCGGCCGCCGCCAGCGTGTCGTGCTGCTGGTCACGCGCCACCCGCAGCAGCAGCAGCAGCAGCAGCAGCAGGGCGAACTGCTCTGTTCTGCACACGCCGGCGCAGGTCCCCCTCCCCCTCGCCGCCACCACCGGCCGTCGAGCGGGACCCGCCCCGTCGCGCCGCGTTTCTGCCACGCCCGCGATGGCGCCGTCCGAGGGCGGCGCCCGGAGCCGGTAGTTGTCGTCGTCGGCTTCTTCCGCGGCGCGTCTCTGCCGCCGAAAATCGACCGCCGCTGCCGCCAGCAGCTCCGGCCGATTCACAGTCGGGCGGCGGTGAAGACGACGACGACGACGACGCTGAGCGGCGACGCTGTCTGGGTCGGCCGCCACCGCTGGTGGTAGTGGGAACGCAGCGGTGGTGCTGGCGGGCGCCCTCCTGATCGGCGTCCACGTACTCCTCTCCTGCGGTCTCCTCGGCACTCAAGTTCGTTGTCGGGTAATACGTGTCTCTCTCTCTCTCACTCTCGCCTCACTCCGGAGTGTCTCACTCGCCACTCGCTCACTCTCTCTTGTTTTCATAATCAACGATTTTTGGGTTTAGATCGCGTTATTTATAAATGTGTCGTAACCCTCCACCACCCGACACGGCCAATCGGTAAAAAAGTGTCACGTTGACAAAAGACAAATAGTTCACTGCTTTAGCCCACCGGTGTGTTGAAGCGTGAATCCACAACATTTACAATTTGAGTTGTACGACGTTTCGCTGGTAATTGCATCCAGCATCATTGGGCAACCCTCACTCTCCTTTTTTTTGTTGAGCAAATGGCTTTTATTACAAAGTGCCAGATTATAAAAAGTCAAAAAAACACTCAAAACAAATCAAAACAAGTCAAAAGTCGTCGTGCTCTGCCATTTGCTAAATACACGTGAGTGGAATACAAAAATATAACAAAGCGAGTGAAAAGAACAGGCTGTTGAAGATCACAAACCAAGATGAGTCTAAAGCGCCCCCCCCCCCCCTCCTCTCGGCAGAAGCGGCCTGGTGGCCGTCCACGCTCTCCCGCGCTCTCTGCTCCCGAAGGGGCTCGCCAGTCCCACGTCGCCCACCACGCCCCTCGTGACCTGCCGCAGCCTCTCCCTGACTGGGGTCCACCACCCCGAGCCCTCCCTCCCCCCCCCGCGGATGGCCGTGCGAGCCGGTCGCTGTTCGTCCGCCCTCCTATCGGCCCACGTGATGGCGCCGCACCAGGTGCATCATCACCAGGTGCATCGTCAACACCGTCGCCCTCTCCAGGGCGGCGGTCTCCTCGGTGGCGCCCGCCGGGCCGGCTGCCGCCAGCGTGTCGTGCTGCTGGTCATGCGCCACCAGCAGCAGCAGCAGCAGCGTCGCCATTGAAGACGTCGCCCTCCCCCTCCTCGTCGTCATTGAAGACGCCGTCACCAGCCTCTGCGTGTGCCGGCGCTACGCTTCATGCAGCAGGGCGAACTGCTCTGTTCTGCACACGCCGGCGCAGGTCCTCCTCCCCCTCCTCCCCCTCCTCCCCCTCGCCGCCAACACCGGCCGTCGAGTGGGACCCGCCCCGCCCCGCCGCGTCTCTGCCACGCCCGCGATGGCGCCGTCTGAGGGCGGCGCCCGGAGCCGGTCGTTGTCGTCGGCTTCTTCCGGGTCGTCCCGCCACCGCCGCCTGCGCCCGGAGCCGGTGCTACTTCTCCGGGGCCTGTTGGCGACGCGGCTGCGGCACCACGATACATCGATGTACCACCAGGCAGCGCCGCCGGAGATGGCGCTGCTGGTGGTGGTGGGAACGCCGCGGTGCTGGCGGGCGCCCTCCTGATTGGCGTCCACGTACTACTCTCCTGCGGCCTCCTCGGCAGCATCGTCATTGAAGACGTCGCCCTCCTCCTTCTCCTCGTCGTCATTGAAGACGTCGCCGCCGCCATGTCCACCGCGTGGCCGTTGACCAGGTACTCTTTGACGAGCTCACGGTCCAGGGTCTTGGTGACTGAGAGCCGCCACCCGGTCACGGGGTCCACGACAAAAACACCCACGGGGTCCTGCTCGGCTCCGGGCCCCGCGATGCTCTACTGCGCGTTTTCATGCGTGGTCGACTTCACCTGAACAAACTGCTTCGGGAAGGGCCCCCGGGGTCATTCTCAGGGATGCCGATCGCAATCGTGAGCCGCCAGCGCTCCATCTGCAACTGAGACTTGCCTTCCTCCACTTTGACTGTGCCCAGCAGCAGGGGTAGTAGTAGCAGTAGCATCATCATCCTAGAGAGGTTTAACCCCCTCATTTTGTTGATAGGAAAAATATCCACACCACGTCGACGGGGGAGTTGACGACTCAGGCGCTGATTGCAGGAGACTCGCTCTCTCCCCCTCCCCTCCCCCCCTCACTTCCTCTCTCTCCCCCCCCCCTCACTCCCTCTCTCTCGCCGTTGGCGTCCGCGATGTCGGCGTCGCCCGCGTGATGCATGACGTCGCGCCATGCATCATGAAAAACATCGCGTATTGTTTCACGCACGACGTGGCGCAATGCGTCATAAGTGACGCCGCCCGCGACACTGACGTCGTTGCCCGCGACATGCGGCCGCGTCGCGGGGCGACGCCGACCGCATGTCCCAGCGATGACTTCTTCTTTTTGGGGGTCCTTGCTCCACCTTCCGATCAGCAGCAGAGACATCAGCAGCGACATTACCTCCCGTGGACTGGTGGCCTGATTGATACGAAGCTAAGCCTAATTGTCATAACTGCACACATTAACATAACTGCAAGCATTCGCATAAAATAATAAGATTATCTCCGTGATTATTATAATTTATGCAATAGCATAATTTCCGCGAATTACGCATTTTTCCAAATTTTATTAATTATTATTATTTTTATCAAAATTTCATAACCCGACCATATACAACAGGGTCTCTGCCGATGTCAAGTGAACGTGTCCGCAATAAAGTGCCATCACTCTCTCTCTCCCCTCGCTCACACTCTCTCTCTCCCCTCGCTCACACTCTCTCTCCCCCCTCACTCGCTCTCTCTCCCCCCCCCCCTCACTCCCTCGCTGCTGCAGACGGCATTGCAGGTGGTTACTGTGTCGCCGAGGGCGACGTCGCGCAATGCGTCACGGGCGACGTTAATAGCATCAGTTCGTCCTGCGTAAGAACACAACGGCAACAATCAGAACGATCAAAGATCCATTCAGTCTTTTGGGTCCAGGCCAAGTTCTATAGGTTTACATAGCACCTTAAACCCCAAGGCGTTTTACAACAATCGTAACATTGTACGTAAGATGACGGTGGTTGTTGAAATCTAGAGTGGGATTGTTATTCTTGGAGTCCGTTGTGAGTTGCGAAGGGACTGGTGGCCACGGGAGGTAATGACAGGTCGGGTGACGGTGGAGTCTGCCGCTGAAGCGAGCGTCCAGAGTCAACGAGACGGTTCGGGAAGGAGGGCGTGGAATTCTACCAAAGCAAGTGAAGAGAACGAGCGAGTGAAGATCACTTCTCCGGTGTCTTGGGTGCCCGGCCGCCGCCAGTGTCTCGTGCTGGTCACGCGCCACACGCAGCAGCAGCAGCGTCATTGAAGACGTCGTCACCAGCTGCTCCGTGTGTCGGCGCTCCGCTTGGTGCAGGAGGGCGAACCGCTCGGCGTTCTGCACACAATGATAAAAGTAGCGAGTGAAACGAGTACGGTGCGTTGTGCCTCTCGGTTGCAAGCTGCATTGGGGCGGTGACCAGAGAGATCGCCATCCGTGGTGCTTGTCAATCGTTCTTCGTCTTCATTCTTATCACCGTGATCACAGCAATGCGCTCCGGCGACTGCGCCGCCATCTCGGCCTGCATGACATTTAGTCTTCTCACAAGTGTCTGCGCCACTGCCAGGGCCGCCCCCCGCTCGGTGATTTTGGCGGCGGAAATCACAGCCATGGTGGCGAGGACGTTGGGCGGAGTGAATGCATATCCGACGCGCAACTACTGGCCTCGCCGTTGAAGACGTCGCCCTCCTCCTCCTCGTCATTGAAGACGTCGCCCTCCTCCTCCCCCTCCTCCTCCCGCTCGCCGCTAGTGCCCGGCGCCGCCAGCAGCTCCGGCCTGTTCATGGTGAGGCACCGGCGGCGGTGAAGACGACACGGCGCACCACCACCCAGGCGACGCAGACAACGCGGCGTGGCGGGAAGGCCGAGGTGGTGGCCCTGGAGACGGGACCCTGGGTAGCGGCGGGCGCCCTCCTTGGGCTGGTCGGCGTCCATGATCTCCTCTGCGGCCTCCTGCCAACTCGTCTTCGTCGTCTGTAGTCGTCGAACGGCGGCGGCGGCGGACACGGCTCAAGTTGCAAGCCGCCTTTTCTCCGTGTCCCCGTGTGCTGATGGAAGCTTCTGGAAGTCGCTGTGAGCTGCTGGAAGATGTTTCACCGTGGGTCGCGCTGCTGAGAAAAATCTCTCCCCCCTCACTCTTTTTTTTGAGCAAATGGCTTTTATAGCGATCATCATTCACGTGCAAGATCGTAAAAAGTGAAAGAAAAAAACACTCGAAGCAAGTCGCGCTCTGCCATTCTGCGTCGTACACGCGCGTCGAACGCACAAAGTTGCGTGAAAATAACAAAGTTGCGTGAAGCGAGCGAAGATGAAACCGTCTCCGTTAAAATGCCCGACAGCGCCACCTCCGCCCTATTGACTCACGTGACAGCACCGCACCAGGCGCATCATCATCATCGTCACCATCATCACCGTCGCGCTCTCCAGGACGGCGGTCTCCTCGGTGGCGCCCGCCGGGCCGGCCGCCGCCAGCGTGTCGTGCTGCTGGTCACGCGCCACCCGCAGCAGCAGCAGCAGCAGCAGCAGCAGCAGGGCGAACTGCTCTGTTCTGCACACGCCGGCGCAGGTCCCCCTCCCCCTCGCCGCCACCACCGGCCGTCGAGCGGGACCCGCCCCGTCGCGCCGCGTTTCTGCCACGCCCGCGATGGCGCCGTCCGAGGGCGGCGCCCGGAGCCGGTAGTTGTCGTCGTCGGCTTCTTCCGCGGCACGTCTCTGCCGCCGAAAATCGACCGCCGCTGCCGCCAGCAGCTCCGGCCGATTCACAGTCGGGCGGCGGTGAAGACGACGACGACGACGACGCTGAGCGGCGACGCTGTCTGGGTCGGCCGCCACCGCTGGTGGTAGTGGGAACGCAGCGGTGGTGCTGGCGGGCGCCCTCCTGATCGGCGTCCACGTACTCCTCTCCTGCGGTCTCCTCGGCACTCAAGTTCGTTGTCGGGTAATACGTGTCTCTCTCTCTCTCACTCTCGCCTCACTCCGGAGTGTCTCACTCGCCACTCGCTCACTCTCTCTTGTTTTCATAATCAACGATTTTTGGGTTTAGATCGCGTTATTTATAAATGTGTCGTAACCCTCCACCACCCGACACGGCCAATCGGTAAAAAAGTGTCACGTTGACAAAAGACAAATAGTTCACTGCTTTAGCCCACCGGTGTGTTGAAGCGTGAAACCACAACATTTACAATTTGAGTTGTACGACGTTTCGCTGGTAATTGCATCCAGCATCATTGGGCAACCCTCACTCTCCTTTTTTTTGTTGAGCAAATGGCTTTTATTACAAAGTGCCAGATTATAAAAAGTCAAAAAAACACTCAAAACAAATCAAAACAAGTCAAAAGTCGTCGTGCTCTGCCATTTGCTAAATACACGTGAGTGGAATACAAAAATATAACAAAGCGAGTGAAAAGAACAGGCTGTTGAAGATCACAAACCAAGATGAGTCTAAAGCGCCCCCCCCCCCCTCCTCTCGGCAGAAGCGGCCTGGTGGCCGTCCACGCTCTCCCGCGCTCTCTGCTCCCGAAGGGGCTCGCCAGTCCCACGTCGCCCACCACGCCCCTCGTGACCTGCCGCAGCCTCTCCCTGACTGGGGTCCACCACCCCGAGCCCTCCCTCCCCCCCCGCGGATGGCCGTGCGAGCCGGTCGCTGTTCGTCCGCCCTCCTATCGGCCCACGTGATGGCGCCGCACCAGGTGCATCATCACCAGGTGCATCGTCAACACCGTCGCCCTCTCCAGGGCGGCGGTCTCCTCGGTGGCGCCCGCCGGGCCGGCTGCCGCCAGCGTGTCGTGCTGCTGGTCATGCGCCACCAGCAGCAGCAGCAGCAGCGTCGCCATTGAAGACGTCGCCCTCCCCCTCCTCGTCGTCATTGAAGACGCCGTCACCAGCCTCTGCGTGTGCCGGCGCTACGCTTCATGCAGCAGGGCGAACTGCTCTGTTCTGCACACGCCGGCGCAGGTCCTCCTCCCCCTCCTCCCCCTCCTCCCCCTCGCCGCCAACACCGGCCGTCGAGTGGGACCCGCCCCGCCCCGCCGCGTCTCTGCCACGCCCGCGATGGCGCCGTCTGAGGGCGGCGCCCGGAGCCGGTCGTTGTCGTCGGCTTCTTCCGGGTCGTCCCGCCACCGCCGCCTGCGCCCGGAGCCGGTGCTACTTCTCCGGGGCCTTTTGGCGACGCGGCTGCGGCACCACGATACATCGATGTACCACCAGGCAGCGCCGCCGGAGATGGCGCTGCTGGTGGTGGTGGGAACGCCGCGGTGCTGGCGGGCGCCCTCCTGATTGGCGTCCACGTACTACTCTCCTGCGGCCTCCTCGGCAGCATCGTCATTGAAGACGTCGCCCTCCTCCTTCTCCTCGTCGTCATTGAAGACGTCGCCGCCGCCATGTCCACCGCGTGGCCGTTGACCAGGTACTCTTTGACGAGCTCACGGTCCAGGGTCTTGGTGACTGAGAGCCGCCACCCGGTCACGGGGTCCACGACAAAAACACCCACGGGGTCCTGCTCGGCTCCGGGCCCCGCGATGCTCTACTGCGCGTTTTCACGCGTGGTCGACTTCACCTGAACAAACTGCTTCGGGAAGGGCCCCCGGGGTCATTCTCAGGGATGCCGATCGCAATCGTGAGCCGCCAGCGCTCCATCTGCAACTGAGACTTGCCTTCCTCCACTTTGACTGTGCCCAGCAGCAGGGGTAGTAGTAGCAGTAGCATCATCATCCTAGAGAGGTTTAACCCCCTCATTTTGTTGATAGGAAAAATATCCACACCACGTCGACGGGGGAGTTGACGACTCAGGCGCTGATTGCAGGAGACTCGCTCTCTCCCCCTCCCCTCCCCCCCTCACTTCCTCTCTCTCCCCCCCCCCCTCACTCCCTCTCTCTCGCCGTTGGCGTCCGCGATGTCGGCGTCGCCCGCGTGATGCATGACGTCGCGCCATGCATCATGAAAAACATCGCGTATTGTTTCACGCACGACGTGGCGCAATGCGTCATAAGTGACGCCGCCCGCGACACTGACGTCGTTGCCCGCGACATGCGGCCGCGTCGCGGGGCGACGCCGACCGCATGTCCCAGCGATGACTTCTTCTTTTTGGGGGTCCTTGCTCCACCTTCCGATCAGCGGCAGAGACGTCAGCAGCGACATTACCTCCCGTGGACTGGTGGCCTGATTGATACGAAGCTAAGCCTAATTGTCATAACTGCACACATTAACATAACTGCAAGCATTCGCATAAAATAATAAGATTATCTCCGTGATTATTATAATTTATGCAATAGCATAATTTCCGCGAATTACGCATTTTTCCAAATTTTATTAATTATCATTATTTTTATCAAAATTTCATAACCCGACATACAACAGGGTCTCTGCCGATGTCAAATGAACGTGTCCGCAATAAAGTGCCATCTCTCTCTCTCTCTCCCCCCTCACTCACTCACTCTCTCCCCACTCACTCACTCACTCTCTCCCCACTCACTCACTCTCTCCCCGCTCACTCACTCTCACTCCACTCACTCACTCTCACTCCCCTCACGCACTCTCTCCCCCCTCACTCCCTCTCTCTCCACTCACTCACTCTCTCTCCCCTCACTCCCTCTCTCCCTCTCTCTCTCCACTCACTCACTCTCTCTCCCCTCACTCCCTCTCTCCCTCTCTTCCCCCTCACTCACTCTCTCTCCCCTCACTCACTCTCTTCCCCCTCACTCACTCACTCTCTCTCCCCCCTCACTCACTCTCTCTCTCCCCCCTCAGTGGAAACAAGAAGATGCTCGGTGTATTCGGCACTTTGTTTCGTTCATCATTTCGTAAATGTTTTTTTTACTGGGCTTTATGTAAACCCCCCCCCCTCTAGCTCTTTTTTTTTTTACGATCAATGGCTCCCCCCTCACTCCGCCTCTCTCTCCCCTCTCACTCACTCTCTGTTTTGTTTTTTGAGCAAATGGCTTTTATATAAAAATTGTGCCATATTATAAAGAGTTCAAAAAATACTCAAACAAATCAAAAATAAATGTGCGCGTGCAATAAATACGAAAACAAAGTGAAAACAAGTGAAGATAAAAAAAACTACGAGTATTTAAAATCGACGGCGCCGCCCCCCTAGCGCCGCCAGTGGCGGCCCACGTGACGCAGCAGCAGCAACAGCGTCGCCATTGAAGACGTCACCCTCCTCCTCCTCATTGAAGACGTCACCCTCCTCGTCGCCATTGAAGACGTCACCCTCCTCCTCATTGAAGACGTCACCCTCCTCCTCCTACTTGTCATTGAAGACGTCACCCTCCTCCTCATTGAAGACGTCACCCTCCCCCTCCTCGTCGCCATTGAAGACGTCACCCTCCTCCTCATTGAAGATGTCACCCTCCTCCTCCTCCTCATTGAAGACGTCACCCTCCTCCTCCTCGTCGCCATTGAAGACGTCACCCTCCTCGTCGCTATTGAAGACGTCACCCTCCTCCTCCTCGCCATTGAAGACGTCACCCTCCTCGTCGTCATTGAAGACGTCGCCCTCCTCCTCCTCGTCGTCATTGAAGACGTCGCCCTCCTCCTCCTCGTCGCCATTGAAGACGTCACCCTCCTCCTCCTCGTCGCCATTGAAGACGTCACCCTCCTCCTCCTCGTCGCCATTGAAGACGTCACCCTCCTCCTCCTCGTCGCCATTGAAGACGTCACCCTCCTCCTCCTCGTCGCCATTGAAGACGTCACCCTCCTCCTCGTCGTCATTGAAGACGTCACCCTCCTCCTCCTCGTCGCCATTGAAGACGTCACCCTCCTCCTCCTCCTCGTCATTGAAGACGTCACCCTCCTCCTCGTCGTCATTGAAGACGCCGTCACCAGCCGCTCCGTGTGTCGGCGCTCCGCTTGGTGCAGGAGGGCAAACCGCTCGGCGTTCTGGAGACGCTGGCGCAGGTCTCCTTCCTCCTCCCCCTCGCCGCCACCACCAGCCGTCGAGCGGGACCCGCCCCGCCGCGTCTCTGCCACGCCTGCGATGGCGCCGTCCGAGGGCGGCGCCCGGAGCCAGTAGTTGTCGTCGGCGGCTTCCGCGGCGCGTCTCTGCCGCCGAAATCGACCGCCGCTGCCGCCAGCAGCTCCGGCCGATTCACAGTCGGGCGGCGGTGAAGACGACGACGACGACGCTCAGCGGCGACGCCGTCTGGGTCGGCCGCCTCTCTCTTTTTTTTTTAATACGCTTAAAGTTTAAGCAAATGGCTTTTAATAAAAAGTTTCCATTAGAAAAAATCCAAAAAAAGACTCGAAACGAATCAAATCAAAAGTCGTGCTCTGCCATTTGCTAAATAAATGTGCGCGTGCAATAAATACAAAAACAAAGTGAAAACAAGTGAAGATTAATAAAAACTACGATTGTTTAAAACCTTTACGGCGCCGCCCCCCTAGCGCCGCCGGTGCCGTCCCACGTGACGCAGCAGCAGCACAGCAGCAGGTCGCCCTCTCCAGGGCGTCGCCCATGTCGTGGGCGCTCGCCAGACCGGCCGCCGCCACCAGCGTGGGAGTGCTGGTCGCGCGCCAGCCGCACCAGCAGCGTCGCCATTGAAGACCACCCCCTCCTCCTCGTCATTGAAGACGTCGCCCTCCTCCTCCTCGTCATTGAAGATGTCGCCCTCCTCCTCCTCGTCATTGAAGATGTCACCCTCCTCCTCCTCCTCCTCGCCATTTAAGACGTCGCCCTCCTCCTCCTCGTCATTGAAGACGTCGCCCTCGCCATTGAAGACGTCGCCCTCCTCCTCGTCATTGAAGACGTCGCCCTCCTCCTCCTCGTCATTGAAGATGTCACCCTCCTCCTCCTCCTCGTCATTGAAGACGTCACCCTCCTCCTCCTCCTCGTCATTGAAGACGTCGCCCTCCTCCTCCTCGTCATTGAAGATGTCGCCCTCCTCCTCCTCGTCATTGAAGATGTCACCCTCCTCCTCCTCCTCCTCGCCATTTAAGACGTCGCCCTCCTCCTCCTCGTCATTGAAGACGTCGCCCTCGCCATTGAAGACGTCGCCCTCCTCCTCGTCATTGAAGACGTCGCCCTCCTCCTCCTCCTCGTCATTGAAGACGTCGCCCTCCTCCTCCTCGTCATTGAAGATGTCGCCCTCCTCCTCCTCGTCATTGAAGATGTCGCCCTCCTCCTCCTCCTCCTCGCCATTTAAGACGTCGCCCTCCTCCTCCTCGTCATTGAAGACGTCGCCCTCGCCATTGAAGACGTCGCCCTCCTCCTCGTCATTGAAGACGTCACCCTCCTCCTCCTCCTCGTCATTGAAGACGTCGCCCTCCTCCTCCTCGTCATTGAAGATGTCGCCCTCCTCCTCCTCGTCATTGAAGATGTCGCCCTCCTCCTCCTCGTCATTGAAGATGTCACCCTCCTCCTCCTCCTCGCCATTTAAGACGTCGCCCTCGTCATTGAAGACGTCGCCCTCTTCCTCCTCGCCATTGAAGACGTCGCCCTCCTCCTCGTCATTGAAGACGTCGCCCTCCTCCTCCTCGTCATTGAAGACGTCGCCCTCTTCCTCCTCGCCATTGAAGACGTCGCCCTCTTCCTCCTCGCCATTGAAGACGTCGCCCTCCTCCTCGTCATTGAAGACGTCGCCCTCCTCCTCGTCATTGAAGACGTCGCCCTCTTCCTCGCCATTGAAGACGTCGCCCTCCTCCTCCTCGCCATTGAAGACGTCGCCCTCCTCCTCCTCGCCATTGAAGACGTCGCCCTCGTCATTGAAGACGTCGCCCTCCTCCTCCTCGCCATTGAAGACGTCGCCCTCCTCCTCCTCGCCATTGAAGACGTCGCCCTCCTCCTCCTCGCCATTGAAGACGTCGCCCTCCTCCTCCTCGCCATTGAAGACGTCGCCCTCCTCGCCATTGAAGACGTCGCCCTCCTCGTCATTGAAGACGTCGCCCTCTTCCTCCTCGTCATTGAAGACGTCGCCCTCTTCCTCCTCGTCATTGAAGACGTCGCCCTCTTCCTCCTCGTCATTGAAGACGTCGCCCTCCTCCTCCTCGCCATTGAAGACGTCGCCCTCCTCCTCCTCGCCATTGAAGACGTCGCCCTCCTCGTCATTGAAGACGTCGCCCTCCTCCTCCTCGTCATTGAAGACGTCGCCCTCCTCCTCCTCGTCATTGAAGACGTCGCCCTCCTCGTCCCGCTCGCTGCTAGTGCCCGGCGCCACCAGCAGCTCTGGCCTGTTCATGCACCGGCGGCGGTGAAGACGACGCGATGTTGACTACCTCGCCTGGTATACGATCCTGACGACGCCTGCGTGGAGTGCCCGAGCACAGGTGCCAGCCTGCCAGCGCACAAGCGAACGAGTGTCGCCAGAGCTCCAGAGTACGAGCGCCAGCGCCGCCAAGCCCCGCCGGGCGCCACCCAGCGACCGAGTCTCTCCACGAACGGCATCGGGCCGACGCCGCTCATCTCCCAGCAGAGAAAGTCTCGTGGCTGTCGCCCCGCGTGGGCCAGAGGTAAACTCTGAGCCGTTCGTATCACCCCCCCCCCCACTCGCAAACCCAAGGAAGCGCACGCACGCACACGTCTACATTCCCAGGGCGTGCAAGAATGTGATGTTGCTGCTGCAATTGAAGGGTTTCTCTGGTGCCGTGCCAAGTTTGCAGTACAATCCGTGCTGTATGCACACCGTTCGCATTGTTGCCTTGTCGTGCCGAGTCGCGCCGAGTGCCTTTGCTCCTATCAGACCAATTTTGCAGTGGAAGCAACAGGTTGTTGTTGTTGTTGTGGGCAGGTCGCTTCTAAAAACGAGGGCCGTATAGCTGCTCAAGCGGGCTTGGGCTCGGATTTCACTGCAGCAGCAGCTTCCTGTGGCCTCGTGACGTCACCTCCCCCCCCCCCCCCCCCCTCACTCACTCGCCGTGGCGGGCGGCGACGCAAGCAGCGTCGCCGCTGCGGACGGCGTCGCGAGCTGCCTCTCGCGCGCAGCCACCGCGGCGTCGAGGGCGGCCGCGGTGACGGTGACGTCGGCGTCGCGGGCGCATTGGGCGACGTCGCCTCCTTTTGGAGGGGTCCATGATCGCCCTTCCGATCATCGGCAGCAGAGACTTCAGCAGCGACATCACCTCCCGTGGACTGGTGGCCACGGGAGCTAATGACAGGTCGGGTGACGGTGGAGTCTGCCGCTGAAGCGAGCGTCCAGAGTCAACGAGACGGCTCGGGAAGGAGGGCGTGGAATTCTACCAAAGCAAGTGAAGAGAACAAGCGAGTGAAGATCACTTCTCCGGTGTCTTGGACGCCAGCCCGGCCGGCGCCAGCGTGTCGTGCTGGTTGCGCGCCACCAGCAACAGCAGCAGCAGCAGCGTCATTGAAGACGTCGCCCTCCTCCGCCTCCCGCTCGCCGCTAGCGCCCGGCGCCGCCAGCAGTTCTGGCCTGTTCATGCACCGGCGGCGGTGAAGACGACGCGATGTTGACTACCTCGCCTGGTATACGATCCTGACGACGCCTGCACAGGTGCCAGCCTGCCAGCGCACACCACATAATGTGGTGTTGTGGTCGGTGCAGTGTGGCGAGTGTGGTGAGGCGAATGTGGTGTGGTTAGCGTGGTGCCTCATTTTAGCTGCTCGACTTCTTGGCTCTCCTGTGGCAGAACACAACGATCACGTAACTCACTCGTTCACTCACTCGCTGCTTTATATTTCTTCCACATAATGTGGTGTTGTGGTCGGTGCAGTGTGGCGAGTGTGGTGAGGCGAATGTGGTGTGGTTAGCGTGGTGCCTCATTTTAGCTGCTCGACTTCTTGGCTCTCCTGTGGCAGAACACAACGATCACGTAACTCACTCGTTCACTCACTCGCTGCTTTATATTTCTTCCACATAATGTGGTGTTGTGGTCGGTGCAGTGTGGCGAGTGTGGTGAGGCGAATGTGGTGTGATTAGCGTGGTGCCTCATAGTACTCTTCGATTGTTGTCTCCTGCGGCAGAACACAACGATCACGTAACTCACTCGCCGCTTTATATTTCTTCCACGTAATACACAGTGGCCAGGTAACTGTGTATTGGCAAAATCGACCCCGGATAACACACAGACGTTCTTATTTTCTCAGCAACCATATATATATAGTTCTAGACTTGAAGCTTTCGTGACTGCAGGCAAAAAATGAAATTAAAATTAATAGATTCCAAGAACACAGGATGAGATGTTGCTATCCTTTGTGCAAGCACTTCCAAGAGTTCATGAACAGTTGGTGAAATTTGGGGAGCGCATCGTCAGTAAGTGTACCTTTGGTTCCCAGGGTGTTTCGGCCTTTCACACTATGCACCCTCCCCAAAGGCGGCCAGCGACAGGGTGATCAATCCTACGCTTGCGTCCCATTCCCAATTAGTCATAGGAGTTGCCTTGTTGTTGATAGCCAACATCCCATGGGACTAAGCATGGCAGGGGCGTCCTCCCCCCTGAGTCGAGCGTTGTTGACCGCATACCTCCTGGCACTCTCACTTCTGGGCCTAGCTGGGGTATTGCCTCCGAAACGTCGTGATTTTTATTGTTTTATTTTTATTAATTTTTTACCTACATGGTGACTTTACCGAAAGAACTAAGAGAATGAATCCCTGCAGTCACGAAAGCTTTAAATCGAAATTTAATTCGGTCACTGTTCCTATGACCACTGTTTCATTGCTTTTTTATTTTGGTGATTTTTGAAAAGTTTTTCAGTTTGGCCATGTTTGTAGTACGGAGTTAGACTGATGGCCTTAATCTAAGTTGTCTTGTGGTTGTTGGTGTTGTTGTTGTTTGACTTGCATCCCACTGGGATTTTTGCACACAGCGTTGGTGTACGGTGATTTTTTTCTGCAATATTTTGCTTTTCTTGGATTTTCTGTTTGCACTTAGTCACATATTCACTTTAAGATGTTTTCTTGTTCATTTTTTTTTGTTTGTTGCGGTTGCACCCGATTCAAGAGCCGAATGGCTCACAGGGCTACACCTAATACGTGAACTTGAACTTGAGGATGCGTGAGGGGTGGTCCCTCCGGAGGTTGCTGAGGGGAGAGGTGGGACATGAGAAAGGTGGCAGCAGGAAGTGACGTCATAGCACAGGTTGTATTGGTTTAGCCATGTTTGTTGTAGTACAGAGTTAGACTGATGGCCTTAATCCAAGTTGTCTTGTGGTTGTTGTTGTTGTTGTTGTTGTTTGACTTGCATCCCACTGGGATTTGTGCACACAGCGTTGATGTACGGTGCTTTTTCTGCAATATTTTGCTGTCTTTTCTTGGATTTTCTGTTTGCACTCGGTCACTTTAAGATGCTTTTTTGTTCGTGTTTTTGTTTGTTTGTTTGCGGTTGCACCCGATTCAAGAGCCGAATGGCTCACAGGGCTTGTACCTAATAAATGAAACTTGAAAATAACTGAACTTGAACTTATCCCCCTTGACAACAACACCGACTCAAAAGACAAAGATCCCCCCCCCCCCCATCGCAGCCAGCTGGGGGAGCCAGGTGCCCTGAGCGAGTTAGCCCAACACACGTGTAGTGAGGTGTTCCCACAGACTCACTCGGAGACGCAGATAAGTTGAGAGGCTTCCGCCAAAGGTTTATCAAGCATCTAACAATGACACACACCAGGGTATACAACTTCCCAGGTTTTTTCGGTAAAGTCCCGTAGGTAAAAATTTAAATTAATAAAAATAAAATAAAATAAATTCACGACGTTTCGGAAGCAACACAAGCCTCCGTCTTCAGGTGGAACCGTCACAGCCACGACAGCTGTATCAAGTAAATGAGAGAACCAAAGAAATGCCACCCCGTATATATAATGGTTGAGGGGGGGGAAGGGCCAGGAACGGCACACTTTTTTTAAACCCTTTATATTAAGTTCACTTGCTTGCGCGCTTACGACCGTGCAAATCTTTCGGTCGTTTTTTCAACCCACTTCCCGTGATCCAATCGAGCTGACATTTTGCACACAGACTCGTTGTGCGTGACAATTTCTTTTCGTGAAAATTTCTGTTCCAAAATTTTACACTTTTTAGGTAAAAAAAAATTACATTTAATTGCTTAATGGTGGCAGGCAATCATCTGACCCATAGGTGGCAGCCATCTCAAGCCAGAGGACGAGAGGACTCTAGCCGCCCGTTTCAAAGACCAATGTGGGCTGGGTTGCGGCCCATTGAACACGCATATCAAGGATTTCTACTGGTAGGAACGAAGTGAACCAGCCTACAATAGATTATATCGTCCGTCTGTCCGATGTCCAATTAGGTGTATCAACATCGCCCCCTACTGCAAACACTTGGCAGGACCCTACAAAAACCTTTAGACTCAGTGAGGCTTTCCTGGCTAAACAAGTGTCATAATACATGATGTTTATTCTTTGGTTATTCGTTCCTACCAGCCCACCCCGCAGGGACATGTTGGTGAAAAACTTTGTTTTTAAATCCTTTATATTAAGTTCGCTTGCTTGCGCGCTTACGACCGTGCAAATCTTTCGGTCGTTTTTGAACCCACTTCCCGTGATCCAATCGAGCTGACATTTTGCACACAGACTCGTTGTGCGTGACAATTGATTTTCGTGAAAAAAAATTCCCAAAATTTTACACTGTTTGGGGAAAACAAATTAAATATTTAATTGACCCATAGGTGGCAGCCATCTCAAGCCAGAGGACGAGAAGACTCTAGCCGCCACGCATATAAAGGATTTATAGTGAAACACTTTGTTTTTACGGGTTAATTTTTATTTAACCAAAAGGCTGTAACAAAACTTGAAGGGGTGACAGCCCCTTCACCCGTACTCGATGGGAGACACCCCTATAGCACTATCCCCTGACTCTCCTATTTCCAGTCCTCCGCTACGAGTGCTAGGGGGGGAGGCTGTCTGATCCGGTCCCTGGTCAACCACGGATCCCGGCACCCAGCTAACCCGGCAGTGCTCTTATATATTTTAGAAAAAAAATTTTTACCTACGTAATAGGAATTTTTTTATATCATTATTTTATTTCTATTATTTTTTAAACCAATAAAATAAAAAATATAAATAAAATAATTATTTTAATTATTTTATTTTTAATTATTTTATTTCTATAAAATAACTAACTTTTAACATTATTTTATTTCCATCATTATTTTAATTTCTACCTACGTGACTTTACCGAAAACAACCTCGGGGTCTGCTTGGTTCTTTCGGTAAAGTCACGTAGAAGGGAAGTAATAAAATAATAAAAAGAAAACAATAAAAAAAATTTCGATGTAAAGCTTTCGTGACTGCAGGGATTCATCTTCTTGGTTCTTTCGTCAAAGTCACGTAGAAGGGAAGTAATAAAATAATAAAAATAAAACATAATTTAAAAATTTCGAGTTAAAGCTTTCGTGACTGCAGGGATTCATCTTCTTGGTTCTTTCGGTAAAGTCACGTAGAAGGGAAGTAATAAAATAATAAAAAGAAAACCATAAACCAAATTTCGATGTAAAGCTTTCGTGACTGCAGGGATTCATCTTCTTGGTTCTTTCGGTAAAGTCACGTAGAAGGGAAGTAATAAAATAATAAAAAGAAAACAATAAAACAAATGTCGATTTAAAGCTTTCGTGACAGCAGGGATTCATCTTCTTGGTTCTTTTGGTAAAGTCACGTAGAAGGGAAGTAATAAAATAATAAAAATAAAACATAATTTAAAAATTTCGAGTTAAAGCTTTCGTGACTGCAGGGATTCATCTTCTTGGTTCTTTCGGTAAAGTCACGTAGAAGGGAAGTAATAAAATAATACAAATAAAACCATAAACCAAATTTCGATGTAAAGCTTTCGTGACTGCAGGGATTCATCTTCTTGGTTCTTTCGGTAAAGTCACATAGAAGGGAAGTAATAAAATAATACAAATAAAACCATAAACCAAATTTCGATTTGAAGCTTTCGTGACTGCAGGGATTCGTCTTCTTGGTTCTTTCGGTAAAGTCACGTAGAAGGGAAGTAATAAAATAATACAAATAAAACATAATAAACCAAATTTCGATTTAAAGCTTTCGTGACTGCAGGGATTCATCTTCTTGGTTCTTTCGGTAAAATCACGTAGAAGGGAAGTAATAAAATAATACAAATAAAACAATTCTCACGACGTTTCGGCCACAACGCAAGCAGCCGTCCTCAGGTGAAAACCAGGTCTGTCGAGGCGACAGCGTCTGAATGAAACAGCACACGTGCTTCATGAATCCCTGCAGTCACGAAAGCATTAAATCGAAATACTACACTTATGAAATACTACACTTATGAAATACTACACTAATGAAATACTAGACTAATGAAATACTACACTAATGAAATTAAACAATTGCTACCGAAATCAATATATGGTATTTCACACCCCGTTGGATGAACAAGCGAAATAACACTGATGCTGATGATAATATAAAGTTGCATCTTCTTGGTTCTTTCGGTAAAGTAACGTAGAAGGGAAATAATAAAATAATAAAAATTAAACATTTAAATAAAATTCTCACGACGTTTCGATTCCTCTCGCCGTTGACAATAATGCGGGAATCGACAACAGAGAATCGAAACCCTGCGTAATCGACACCCGACTCCACTGCTATCGACTCCACGTGGATGACTCCCGCCATTAACCCCGTCGTTATCACGCCGAATCGATTCCGATTATATTTACACATCCAAATCGATTCCCATTGGAAACAATCTAAGCGAATCGCTGCTCTCGATTCCTTTCCTCAGCTCCCCCCTCCCCACAACGCAAACCAATGCGGGAATCGACGTGTAGTAATCGCACCTAGTAATCGACAATCCGACTCCACCGCTGTCGACTCCCCCGTGGACATCTCCCGCCATTTAACGTCGCCCTGAGGAGATTTTTCGAGTCTCAACAACGGGAGATGTTTAAGCGCAGCAAGAGGAACTTCAGACGCCGCAACGCCTCCTCCTCCTCGTCGTCCGGCGAGGATGGCGGTGGCGGAGACGGCGGTGGCGGAGACGGCGACAAATCCGACCCCGAGGGGGCACCCCCCCCCCAGGCGGCGAGCCGCGCCGCCCCCGCCGAGAACGGCGCAACGAACCCGGCGGCGGCGCTAGGCAAGGCAGGCCCCGCCTCGGTGAGTAGGCCGCAGGCGTCCATCGTTGACGCTGAGGGTGGCGGTGGTGGCCTCGGGGTGGCGGGGAGGAGGAAACGGCGGGAGGAGAAGGCGGCCGCCGTGTCCGCTGTGGCGGTGGTGACGAAAGCCGCGAATTTGCTGAGCTTCCAGGATGAGGTGGAAGGTAAGAGGGTGTTGGGTGAATGGGTTGAGTGGCGAGTCGGTGAGTGGAGTGGGTGAGGTGGGGTGGGTGAGGTGGGTTTAGGTGATGTGGGGTGAGGCCAGTGGGTGAGTGGGTGGATGAGGTGGGGTGGGTGAGGTGGGGTGAGGTGGGGTGGGGTGAGGTGAGGTGGGGTGAGTGGGGTGTATGGGTGAGGTCGGGTGTATGGGTGAGGTGAGGTTGGTGAGGTGGGGTGGGTTTAGGTGATGTGGGGTGAGGTCGGTGGGTGAGGTGGGGTGGGTGAGGTGGGTTTAGGTGATGTGGGGTGAGGTCAGTGGGTGAGTGGGTGAGGTGGGGTGGGTGAGGTGGGTGGGTTTAGGTGATGTGGGGTGAGGCCAGTGGGTGAGGTGAGGTGAGGTGGGGTGGGCGAGGTGGGGTGGGTGAGGTGGGGTGCGGTGAGGTGGGGTGGGGTGCGGTGAGGTGATGTGGGTTTAGGTGATGTGGGGTGAGGTGGGGTGGGGCAGTTTTAGGTGATGTGGGGTGAGTGGGTGGTTGGGTGGGTGGGTGAGTGGGTGGTTGGGTGGGTGGTTGAGTGGGTGGGTGGTTGAGTGGGTGGATGGTTGAGTGGGTGGTTGAGTGGGTGGGTGGGTGGTTGGTTGGGTGGGTGGGTGGTTGGTTGGGTGGGTGGGTGGTTGGGTGGGTGGATGGGTGGTTGAGTGGGTGGTTGAGTGGGTGGATGGGTGGTTGAGTGGGTGGATGGGTGGTTGAGTGGTTGGGTGGGTGGTTGAGTGGTTGGGTGGGTGGTTGGTTGGGTGGGTGGTTGGGTGGGTGGGTGGTTAGGTGGGTGGGTGGTTGGGTGGGTGGGTGGTTGAGTGGGTGGGTGGGTGGGTGGGTGGTTGAGTGGGTGGGTGGGTGGTTGGGTGGCTGGGTGGTTGAGTGGGTGGGTGGTTGGGTGGGTGGGTGGTTGGGTGGCTGGGTGGTTGAGTGAGTGGGTGGTTGGGTGGTTGAGTGGGTGGGTGGTTGGGTGGCTGGGTGGTTGAGTGAGTGGGTGGTTGAGTGGGTGGGTGGTTGGGTGGGTGGGTGGTTGAGTGAGTGGGTGGTTGAGTGAGTGGGTGGTTGGGTGGGTGGGTGGTTGGGTGGCTGGGTGGCTGGGTGGTTGGGTGGCTGGGTGGTTGGGTGGCTGGGTGGTTGAGTGAGTGGGTGGGTGGTTGAGTGAGTGGGTGGGTGGGTGGTTGAGTGAGTGGGTGGTTGAGTGGGTGGGTGGTTGGGTGGTTGAGTGAGTGGGTGGGTGAGTGGGTGGGTGGGTGGTTGGGTGGTTGAGTGGGTGGGTGGGTGGCTGGGTGGTTGGGTGGTTGAGTGGGTGGGTGGTTGGGTGGGTGGGTGGTTGGGTGGGTGGGTGGTTGGGTGGGTGGGTGGTTAGGTGGCTGGGTGGTTGAGTGAGTGGGTGGGTGAGTGGTTGGGTGGTTGAGTGGGTGGGTGGTTGGGTGGGTGGGTGGTTGGGTGGCTGGGTGGTTGAGTGAGTGGGTGGTTGAGTGGGTGGGTGGTTGGGTGGCTGGGTGGTTGAGTGAGTGGGTGGTTGAGTGGGTGGGTGGGTGGGTGGTTGGGTGGCTGGGTGGTTGAGTGAGTGGGTGGGTGAGTGGGTGGGTGGGTGGTTGAGTGGTTGGGTGGGTGGGTGGTTGGGTGGCTGGGTGGTTGAGTGAGTGAGTGGGTGGTTGGGTGGGTGGGTGGTTGGGTGGCTGGGTGGTTGAGTGGGTGGGTGGGTGGGTGGGTGGTTGAGTGGGTGGGTGGGTGGTTGGGTGGCTGGGTGGTTGAGTGGGTGGGTGGTTGGGTGGGTGGGTGGTTGGGTGGCTGGGTGGTTGAGTGAGTGGGTGGTTGGGTGGTTGAGTGGGTGGGTGGTTGGGTGGCTGGGTGGTTGAGTGAGTGGGTGGTTGAGTGGGTGGGTGGTTGGGTGGGTGGGTGGTTGAGTGAGTGGGTGGTTGAGTGAGTGGGTGGTTGGGTGGGTGGGTGGTTGGGTGGCTGGGTGGCTGGGTGGTTGGGTGGCTGGGTGGTTGGGT
>NW_027621141.1:0-17500 GCF_964198595.1 Lampetra fluviatilis
CCACCCACTCACCCACCCACCCACTCACCCACCCACTCGCCCACCCACCCACTCGCCCACCACCCACTCACCCACTCACCCACCCACTCACCCACCCACCCGCCCACCCACCACTCTACACCCACTCCACTCACTCACCCACTCACCCCACTCACCTCACCCACCCACTCACCCACCCACCCACGCACCCACCACATCGCCCACTCACCCACTCACCCACACACTCACACCCACCCACCCACCCACTCACCCACCCACCACTCACCCACTCACCCACTCACCCACCCACCCACTCACTCGACCCACCCACTCACCCACCACCACTCACCCACCCACTCACCCACCCCCACCCACCCACCACCCACCCACTCACCCACTCACCCACACACCCACCACCCACCCACCCACCCACCACCCACTCACCCACTCCACTCACCCACCCACCCACTCACCCACCACCACCCACCCACCCACACCACCCACCCACTCACCCACACACCCACACCACCACCCACTCACCACCCACCCACTCACCCACCCACCCACCCACCCACCACCCACCCACCCACTCCCCACCCACTCACCCCCACCCACTCCACCCAACCACCCACCACTCACCCACCCACTCACCCACCCACTCACCCACCCACCCACTCACCCACCACCCACCCCCACTCACCCACCCACCCACTCCACCCACCCACCCACCCACCACCACCCACCCACCACCACCCACTCACCCACCCACCCACCCACCCACTCACCCACCCACCCACACCCACCCACTCACCCACTCCACCCACCCACCCACTCACCCACCCACCCACCCACACACCCACCCACACACCCACCCTCACCACACACCACCCACCCACTCACCACCCACTCACCCACTCACCCACCCACCCACCTCCACCCACCCACCCACTCACCCACCCCACCCACCCACCCCACCCACCCACTCACCACCACCCACCCACCCACCCACCCACCCACCCACCCACCCACCACTCACCCACCCACCCCACCCACCCACCCACCCACCCACCCACTCACCCACCCACTCACCCACCCACACACCCACCCACCCACTCACCCACTCACCCACCCACCCACTCACCCACCCACCCACCCACTCACCACCACTCACCCACCCACCCACTCACCCACCCACCCCACCCACCACCCACCCACCCACCCACTCACCCACCCACCCACCACACACCCACCCACTCACCCACCCACCCACTCCCCACCCACTCACCCACCCACCCACTCACCCACTCACCACCCACCCACCCACCCACCACTCACCACTCACTCACCCACCCACCCACCCACTCACCCACCCACTCACCCACTCACCCACCACCCACCCACCACTCACCCACCCACCCACCACCCACCCACTCACCCACCCACCCACCCACCCACCACCCACCCACCCACCCACCCACCCACTCACCCACCAACCCACCCACCACCCACCCACCCACTCACCCACCCACCACTCACCCACTCACCCCCCACCCACCCACCCACTCACCCACCACCCACCCACCCACTCACCCACCCACCCACCCACCCACCCACCCACCCACCCACCACTCACCCACCCACCCACTCACCCACACCACCCACCCACTCACCCACCCACCCACCCACTCACCCACCCACTCACCCACCCACCCACTCACTCACTCAACCACCCACCCACCCACCCACTCACCCACCCACCCACCCACTCACTCACCCACCCACTCACCCACCCACCCACCCACTCACTCAACCACTCACCCACCCACCCACTCACCCACTCACCCACCCACCCACCCACTCACCCACCCACTCACCCACCCACCCACCCACTCACCCACTCAACCACTCACCCACCCACCCACCCACTCACTCAACCACTCATTCACCCACCCACCAACCCACCCACCCACCCACTCACCCACCCACCCACCCACTCACACACCCACCAACCTACCCACCCACCCACTCACCCACCCACCCACCCACTCACCCACCCACTCACTCACTCACTCACCCACCCACCCACTCACCCACCAACCCACCCACCCACCCACCCACTCACTCACCCACTCACTCACTCACTCACCCACCCACCCACTCACCCACCAACCCACCCACCCACCCACCCACTCACTCAACCACTCACACCACCCACCCACCCACCCACTCACCCACCCACCCACTCACCCACCCACCCACTCACCCACTCACCCACTCACCCACCCACCCACTCACCCACTCACCCACCCACCCACTCACCCACCCACCCACCCACTCACCCACCCACTCACCCACCCACCCACTCACTCACCCACCCACTCACCCACCCACCCACCCACTCACTCAACCACTCACCCACCCACCCACTCACCCACTCACCCACCCACCCACCCACTCACCACCCACTCACCCACCCACCCACCCACTCACCCACTCAACCACTCACCCACCCACCCACCCACTCACTCAACCACTCATTCACCCACCCACCAACCCACCCACCCACCCACTCACCCACCCACCCACTCACACACCCACCAACCTACCCACCCACCCACCCACTCACCCACCCACCCACCCACTCACCCACCCACTCACTCAACCACTCACCCACCCACCCACTCACACACCCACCCACCCACTCACCCACCCACCCACTCACCCACCCACCCACCCACTCACCCACTCAACCACTCACCCACCCACCCACTCACTCAACCACTCATTCACCCACCCACCAACCCACCCACCCACCCACTCACCCACTCACCCACTCACCCACCCACCCACTCACCCACTCACCCACCCACCCACCCACCCACCCACCCACTCACCCACCCACTCACCCACCCACCCACCCTATCTTCCCGTAGGGCTGGAGTGCGATGCGCGTCGTTTTCAGGACGCTGTAGGTCAGCGTGTCGAGCGACTTTCCCACCGCTCACCGCACTCGGCGGAGGCTTGCCGCTGGCTGGAGAACAACCGTCACCGATTCCACGGTGCCGTTCACCAGCCCATCGCCCTCACGGTGAAGTACCGTCGCTCTGTGCCGGAGTGTTCCGTGGTGAACGGTGTGAACTGTACCACGGTGTAGTGGTGTCGCGCTCTCACGGTGAAGTACCGTCACTCTGCTGCCGGAGTGTTCCGTGGTGAACGGTGTGAACCGTACCACGGTGTAGTGGTGTCGCTCTCTCACGGTGAAGTACCGTCACTCTGTGCCGGAGTGTTCCGTGGTGAACGGTGTGTACCGTACCACGGTGTAGTGGTGTCGCGCTCTCACGGTGAAGTTCCGTCGCTCTGCTACCGGAGTGTTCCGTGGTGAACGGTGTGAACCGTACCACGGTGTAGTGGTGTCGCGCTCTCACGGTGAAGTTCCGTCGCTCTGCTACCGGAGTGTTCCGTGGTGAACGGTGTGTACCGTACCACGGTGTAGTGGTGTCGCGCTCTCACGGTGAAGTACCGTCACTCTGCTACCAGAGTGTTCCGTGGTGAACGGTGTGAACCGTACCACGGTGTAGTGGTGTCGCGCTCTCACGGTGAAGTACCGTCACTCTGCTGCCGGAGTGTTCCGTGGTGAACGGTGTGAACCGTACCACGGTGTAGTGGTGTCGCGCTCTCACGGTGAAGTACCGTCACTCTGCTACCGGAGTGTTCCGTGGTGAACGGTGTGAACCGTACCACGGTGTAGTGGTGTCGCGCTCTCACGGTGAAGTACCGTCACTCTACCGGAGTGTTCCGTGGTGAACGGTGTGAACTGTACCACGGTGTAGTGGTGTCGCGCTCTCACGGTGAAGTACCGTCACTCCGGAGTGTTCCGTGGTGAACGGTGTGAACCGTACCACGGTGTAGTGGTGTCGCTCTCTCACGGTGAAGTACCGTCACTCTGTGCCGGAGTGTTCCGTGGTGAACGGTGTGAACCGTACCACGGTGTAGTGGTGTCGCGCTCTCACGGTGAAGTACCGTCACTCTACCGGAGTGTTCCGTGGTGAACGGTGTGAACTGTACCACGGTGTAGTGGTGTCGCGCTCTCACGGTGAAGTACCGTCACTCTACCGGAGTGTTCCGTGGTGAACGGTGTGAACCGTACCACGGTGTAGTGGTGTCGCGCTCTCACGGTGAAGTACCGTCGCTCTACCGGAGTGTTCCGTGGTGAACGGTGTGAACCGTACCACGGTGTAGTGGTGTCGCGCTCTCACGGTGAAGTACCGTCACTCTGCTGCCGGAGTGTTCCGTGGTGAACGGTGTGAACCGTACCACGGTGTAGTGGTGTCGCGCTCTCACGGTGAAGTACCGTCGCTCTACCGGAGTGTTCCGTGGTGAACGGTGTGAACCGTACCACGGTGTAGTGGTGTCGCGCTCTCACGGTGAAGTACCGTCACTCTGCTGCCGGAGTGTTCCGTGGTGAACGGTGTGAACCGTACCACGGTGTAGTGGTGTCGCGCTCTCACGGTGAAGTACCGTCACTCCGGAGTGTTCCGTGGTGAACGGTGTGAACCGTACCACGGTGTAGTGGTGTCGCTCTCTCACGGTGAAGTACCGTCACTCTGTGCCGGAGTGTTCCGTGGTGAACGGTGTGAACCGTACCACGGTGTAGTGGTGTCGCGCCCTCACGGTGAAGTACCGTCACTCTACCGGAGTGTTCCGTGGTGAACGGTGTGAACCGTACCACGGTGTAGTGGTGTCGCGCTCTCACGGTGAAGTACCGTCGCTCTACCGGAGTGTTCCGTGGTGAACGGTGTGAACCGTGCCACGGTGTAGTGGTGTCGCGCTCTCACCGTAGTGTGTGATAACCGTAGCGTACTGTGCCGTACTGTATCAGTGACGTGTGGTTTTACTGTACCATACTGTATCCGTGACGTGTGGGCGTACTGTACCATACTGTATCCGTGACGTGTGGGCGTACTGTACCATACTGTATCCGTGACGTGTGGGCGTACTGTACCATACTGTACCCGTGACGTGTGGGTGTACTGTACCATACTGTATCAGTGACGTGTGGTTTTACTGTACCATACTGTATCCGAGACGTGTGGGCGTACTGTACCATACTGTATCCGTGACGTGTGGGCGTACTGTACCATACTGTACCCGTGACGTGTGGGCGTACTGTACCATACTGTATCCGTGACGTGTGGGCGTACTGTACCATACTGTATCCGTGACGTGTGGGCGTACTGTACCATACTGTATCCGTGACGTGTGGGTGTACTGTACCATACTGTATCCGTGACGTGTGGGCGTACTGTACCATACTGTATCCGTGACGTGTGGGCGTACTGTACCATACTGTATCCGTGACGTGTGGGCGTACTGTACCATACTGTATCAGTGACGTGTGGTTTTACTGTACCATACTGTATCCGTGACGTGTGGGCGTACTGTACCATACTGTATCAGTGACGTGTGGTTTTACTGTACCATACTGTACCCGTGACGTGTGGGCGTACTGTACCATACTGTATCCGTGACGCGGGTGATACAGTGATGATGATGATGGTGGTTGTGATGATGGTGGGGGTTGTGATGATGATGGTGGTTGTGATGATGATGGTAGTGATGATGGTGATTGTGATGATCATGATGGTGATTATGCTGATGATGGTGATTGTGATGATGATGATGATGATTGTGATGATGATGGTGATTGTGATGACGATGGTTGTGATGGTGGTGATTGTGATGATGATGATGGTGGTGGGTGATGATGACGATGGTGGTGTTGGTGGTGTTTGTGATGATGGTGATGTTGGTGATTGTGATGATGATGATGGTGGTTGTGATGATGATGATGGTGATTGTGATGATGATGATGGTGGTTGTGATGATGATGGTGATGATGACGATGGTGGTGGTTGTGATTGTGATGATGATGATGATGGTTGTGATGATGATGGTGATTGTGATGGTGGTGATGATGGTTGTGATGATGATGGTAGTGATGATGGTGATTGTGATGATGACGATGATGATGATGGTTGTGATGATGATGGTGATTGTGATGATGACGATGGTGATGATGACGATGATGATGATGGTTGTGATGATGATGATGGTGATGATGACGATGGTGATGGTTGTGATGATGATGGTGGTTGTGATGATGATGATGATTGTGATGATGACGATGGTGGTGGTTGTGATTGTGATGATGATGATGGTGGTTGTGATGATGGTGATTGTGATGATGATGATGACGATGGTGGTGTTGGTGGTGTTTGTGATGATGGTGATGTTGGTGATTGTGATGATGATGATGGTGGTTGTGATGATAGTGATTGTGATGATGATGATGATGGTGGTTGTGATGACGATGGTGATGATGACGATGGTGGTGTTGGTGGTGGTTGTGATGTCAGCTCACCCCACGAGATGAATCTGCGGCTTGTTTCCTGGAGAACCACATCTCAGCCAACGACCTCCGTGCCTTCGTGTTCGAGACCAGGGAAGACATGGAGACCTTCCTTAGAGTGGTGAGTCGGTGGGTGGGTGGGTGGGTGGGTGGGTGGGCGGGTGGGTGGGTGAGCGGGTGGGTGGGTGGGTGGGTGAGTGGGTGAGTGAGTTGGTGATTGAGTGGGTGGGTGGGCGGGTGGGTGGGTGAGCGGGTGGGTGGGTGGGTGGGTGAGTGGGTGAGTGAGTTGGTGATTGAGTGGGTGGGTGGGCGGGTGGGTGGGTGAGCGGGTGGGTGGGTGGGTGAGTTGGTGGGTGAGTGAGTGAGCGGGTGAGTGGGTGAGTGGGTGGGTGAGTGGGTGGGTGAGTGGGTGGGTGGGTGAGCGGGTGAGCGGGTGGGTGGGTGGGTGAACTGCTGGGTGGGTGAGTGGGTGAGCGGGTGGGCGGGTGAGTGAGTAAGTGGGTGGGGTGAACGGGTGGGTGAGTGGGTGAGTGGGTGAGTGAGTTGGTGATTGAGTGGGTGAGTGGGTGAGTGAGTGAGTGGGTGAATGAGTGAGTGGGTGGGTGAGTGGGTGAGTGGGTGAGCGGGTGAGCGGGTGGGTGAGTGAGTGAGTGGGTGGCTGAGTGGCTGAGTGGGTGAGTGAGTGGGTGGGTGGGTGGCTGGGTGAGTGAGTGGCTGAGTGAGTGAGTGGGTGGCTGAGTGGGTGAGTGAGTGAGTGGGTGGGTGGGTGGCTGAGTGGGTGAGTGAGTGAGTGGGTGGGTGGGTGGCTGAGTGGCTGAGTGGGTGAGTAAGTGGGTGGGTGGGTGGCTGGGTGAGTGAGTGGCTGAGTGAGTGAGTGGGTGGCTGAGTGAGTGAGTGGGTGGCTGAGTGGGTGAGTGAGTGAGTGGGTGGGTGGGTGGCTGAGTGGGTGAGTGAGTGAGTGGGTGGGTGGGCAAGTGGGCGGTGGTCCTTTGTATACCTTTCGCCATGTTTCACTATCCTTGTGTGTCTATCTCTCTCTCTCTCTCTCTATGTCTCTCTATGTCTCTCTATGTCTCTCTGTCTCTCCCTCTGTCTCCCTGTCTCTCTGCGTGTGCAGATGAGAGATGAGCAAAGGCTGAAGGTCAACGCCGTCCGAGCGCCTCCGAAAAAGCCCGAAGACTTCCACCCACGGACCCCTCTCTCGCAGATCTCACAGCCGTGAGTCACCACTACAGTGTCTCTCTCTCCCCGTGTCTCTCTCCCCGTGTCTCTGTGTCTCTCCCCCCCCTCCCCGTGTCTCTCTCCCCGTGTCTCTCTCCCCGTGTCTCTCTCCCCGTGTCTCTCTGCGTCTCCCCATGTCTCCCTCTCTCCCCGTGTCTCTCTCCCTGTGTCTCTCACCCCGTGTCTCTCTCCCCGTGTCTCTCTTCCCGTGTCTCTCTGTGTCTCTCTCTCACCGTTTCTCTCTCTCCCCGTGTCTCTCTCCCCGTGTCTCTCTCCCCGTGTCTCTCTCCCCGTGTCTCTCTCCCCGTGTCTCTCTCCCCGTGTCTCTCTCCCCGTGTCTCTCTCCCCGTGTCTCTCTCACCGTGTCTCTCTCACCATGTCTCTCTCTCCCCGTGTCTCTCTCCCCGTGTCTCTCTCCCCGTGTCTCTCTCACCGTGTCTCTCTCACCGTGTCTCTCTCTCACCGTGTCTCTCTCCCCGTGTCTCTCTCCCCGTATCTCTGTGTCTCTCTCCCCGTGTCTCCGTGTGTCTCTCCCCGTGTCTCTCTCTCTCCGTGTCTCTCTCCCCGTGTCTCTCTCACCGTGTGTCTCTCCGCGTGTCTCCGTGTCTCTCTCCCCGTGTCTCTCTCCCCGTGTCTCTCCCCCCGTGTCTCTCTCCCTCCGTGTCTCTCTCCCAGTGTCTCTCTCACCGTGTCTCTCCCCCCGTGTCTCTCCCCCCGTGTCTCTCTCACCGTGCCTCTCTCCCCGTGTCTCCGTGTGTCTCTCCCCGTGTCTCTCTCTCCCCGTGTCTCTCTCCCCCCGTGTCTCTCTCACCGTGTGTCTCTCCGCGTGTCTCCGTGTCTCTCTCCCCGTGTCTCTGTCTCTCTCTCACCGTGTCTCTCTCCCCGTGTCTCTGTGCCTCTCTCCCCGTGTCTCCGTGTGTCTCTCCCTGTGTCTCTCTCTCCCCGTGTCTCTCTCCCCCCGTGTCTCTCTCACCGTGTGTCTCTCCGCGTGTCTCCGTGTCTCTCTCCCCGTGTCTCTATCTCTCTTTCCCCGTGTCTCTCTCCCCGTGTCTCTGTGCCTCTCTCCCCGTGTCTCCGTGTGTCTCTCCCCGTGTCTCTCTCTCCCCGTGTCTCTCTCTCACCGTGTCTCTCCCCCCGTGTCTCTCTCACCGTGCCTCTCTCCCCGTGTCTCCGTGTCTCTCTCCCCGTGTCTCTGTCTCTCTCCCCGCGTGTCTCTCTCCCCGCAGACCCTACGGGTTCTACTCCTACCTGCGGGAGCTCTTCGACGTGCCACCTCTGGTCATGAGCTTCCTGTGCGAGCACTACCACGTTCACGACGTCCCCGTGGGGACAGAGACCACGACAGCAAACCTCGAGAAGGTGTGTGTCTCTCTGTCTCTGTGTCTCTCTGTGTGTCTCTCTGTGTGTGTCTCTCTGTGTGTCTCTGTGTGTGTCTCTCTGTGTGTCTGTACCACGTTCACGACGTCCCCGTGGGGACAGAGACCACGACAGCAAACCTCGAGAAGGTGTGTGTCTCTCTGTGTGTCTGTGTGTGTCTCTCTGTGTGTCTCTGTGTGTCTCTCTGTGTGTCTGTGTGTGTCTCTCTGTGTGTGTCTCTCTGTGTGTCTCTCTGTGTGTCTCTCTGTGTGTGTCTCTCTGTGTGTGTCTCTGTGTGTGTCTGTGTGTGTCTCTCTGTGTGTGTCTCTGTGTCTGTACCACGTTCACGACGTCCCCGTGGGGACAGAGACCACGACAGCAAACCTCGAGAAGGTGTGTGTCTCTCTGTGTGTCTCTCTGTGTGTGTCTCTCTGTGTGTGTCTCTGTGTGTGTCTCTCTGTGTGTCTCTGTGTGTCTCTCTGTGTGTCTGTACCACGTTCACGACGTCCCCGTGGGGACAGAGACCACGACAGAAAACCTCGAGAAGGTGTGTGTCTCTCTGTGTGTCTCTCTGTGTGTGTCTCTGTGTGTGTCTCTCTGTGTGTGTCTCTCTGTGTGTCTGTACCACGTTCACGACGTCCCCGTGGGGACAGAGACCACGACAGAAAACCTCGAGAAGGTGTGTGTCTCTCTGTGTGTCTCTCTGTGTGTGTCTCTGTGTCTGTACCACGTTCACGACGTCCCCGTGGGGACAGAGACCACGACAGAAAACCTCGAGAAGGTGTGTGTCTCTCTGTGTGTCTGTACCACGTTCATGACGTCCCTGTGGGGACAGAGACCACGACAGCAAACCTCGAGAAGGTGTGTGTCTCTCTGTGTGTCTCTCTGTGTGTGTCTCTGTGTGTGTCTCTCTGTGTGTGTCTCTGTGTCTCTCTGTGTGTGTCTCTCTGTGTGTGTCTCTCTGTGTGTGTCTCTCTGTGTGTGTCTCTCTGTGTGTCTCTCTGTGTGTGTCTCTCTGTGTGTGTCTCTGTGTGTGTCTGTGTGTGTCTCTCTGTGTGTGTCTCTGTGTCTGTACCACGTTCACGACGTCCCCGTGGGGACAGAGACCACGACAGAAAACCTCGAGAAGGTGTGTGTCTCTCTGTCTCTGTGTCTCTCTGTGTGTCTCTGTGTGTGTCTCTCTGTGTGTGTCTCTCTGTGTGTGTCTCTCTGTGTGTCTGTACCACGTTCACGATGTCCCCGTGGGGACAGAGACCACGACAGAAAACCTCGAGAAGGTGTGTGTCTCTCTGTCTCTGTGTCTCTCTGTGTGTCTCTGTGTGTGTCTCTCTGTGTGTCTGTACCACGTTCACGACGTCCCCGTGGGGACAGAGACCACGACAGCAAACCTCGAGAAGGTGTGTGTCTCTCTGTCTCTGTGTCTCTCTGTGTGTGTCTCTGTGTGTGTCTCTCTGTGTGTGTCTCTCTGTGTGTGTCTCTCTGTGTGTCTGTACCACGTTCACGACGTCCCCGTGGGGACAGAGACCACGACAGAAAACCTCGAGAAGGTGTGTGTCTCTCTGTCTCTGTGTCTCTCTGTGTGTGTCTCTGTGTGTGTCTCTCTGTGTGTGTCTCTCTGTGTGTGTCTCTCTGTGTGTCTGTACCACGTTCACGACGTCCCCGTGGGGACAGAGACCACGACAGAAAACCTCGAGAAGGTGTGTGTCTCTCTGTCTCTGTGTCTCTCTGTGTGTGTCTCTGTGTGTGTCTCTCTGTGTGTGTCTCTCTGTGTGTGTCTCTGTGTGTGTCTGTACCACGTTCACGACGTCCCCGTGGGGACAGAGACCACGACAGCAAACCTCGAGAAGGTGTGTGTCTCTCTGTCTCTGTGTCTCTCTGTGTGTGTCTCTGTGTGTCTCTGTGTGTGTCTGTGTGTGTCTCTCTGTGTGTGTCTCTCTGTGTGTCTCTCTGTGTGTGTCTCTCTGTGTGTCTCTGTGTGTGTCTCTGTGTGTCTCTGTGTGTGTCTCTCTGTGTGTCTCTCTGTGTGTCTCTCTGTGTGTGTCTCTGTGTGTGTCTCTGTGTGTCTCTGTGTGTGTCTCTGTGTGTGTCTCTGTGTGTCTCTGTGTGTGTCTCTCTGTGTGTGTCTCTGTGTGTGTCTCTCTGTGTGTCTCTCTGTGTGTGTCTCTCTGTGTGTCTCTGTGTGTGTCTCTGTGTGTCTCTGTGTGTGTCTCTCTGTGTGTGTCTCTCTGTGTGTCTCTCTGTGTGTGTCTCTGTGTGTGTCTCTCTGTGTGTCTCTCTGTGTGTCTCTCTGTGTGTGTCTCTGTGTGTGTCTCTGTGTGTCTCTGTGTGTGTCTCTGTGTGTGTCTCTGTGTGTCTCTCTGTGTGTCTCTCTGTGTGTGTCTCTGTGTGTGTCTCTCTGTGTGTCTCTCTGTGTGTCTCTCTGTGTGTCTCTGTGTGTGTCTCTGTGTGTCTCTGTGTGTCTCTGTGTGTGTCTCTCTGTGTGTGTCTCTGTGTGTGTCTCTCTGTGTGTGTCTCTCTGTGTGTCTCTCTGTGTGTGTCTCTGTGTGTGTCTCTCTGTGTGTCTCTCTGTGTGTCTCTCTGTGTGTGTCTCTGTGTGTGTCTCTGTGTGTCTCTGTGTGTGTCTCTGTGTGTGTCTCTGTGTGTCTCTCTGTGTGTCTCTCTGTGTGTGTCTCTGTGTGTCTCTCTGTGTGTCTCTCTGTGTGTCTCTCTGTGTGTCTCTGTGTGTCTCTGTGTGTCTCTGTGTGTGTCTCTCTGTGTGTGTCTGTGTGTGTCTCTCTGTGTGTGTCTGTGTGTGTCTGTGTGTGTGTCTCTGTGTGTCTCTGTGTGTGTCTGTGTGTGTCTCTGTGTGTCTCTGTGTGTGTCTCTCTGTGTGTGTCTGTGTGTGTCTCTGTGTGTGTCTCTGTGTGTCTGTGTGTGTGTCTCTGTGTGTCTCTGTGTGTGTCTGTGTGTGTCTCTCTGTGTGTCTCTGTGTGTCTCTCTGTGTGTCTCTGTGTGTGTCTCTCTGTGTGTCTCTGTGTGTCTCTGTGTGTCTCTGTGTGTCTCTGTGTGTGTCTCTCTGTGAGTGTCTCTGTGTGTGTCTCTGTGTGTCTCTGTGTGTCTCTGTGTGTGTCTCTCTGTGTGTGTCTGTGTGTGTCTCTCTGTGTGTCTCTGTGTGTCTCTCTGTGTGTGTCTGTGTGTGTCTCTCTGTGTGTCTCTGTGTGTCTCTGTGTGTGTGTCTCTCTGTGTGTGTCTCTCTGTGTGTGTCTCTCTGTGTGTGTCTCTCTGTGTGTCTCTGTGTGTCTCTGTGTGTCTGTGTGTGTCTCTCTGTGTGTCTCCCTGTGTGTCTCTCTGTGTGTGTCTCTGTGTGTCTCTGTGTGTCTCTGTGTGTGTCTCTCTGTGTGTGTCTCTGTGTGTGTCTGTGTGTGTCTCTGTGTGTGTCTCTCTGTGTGTGTCTCTCTGTGTGTGTCTCTCTGTGTGTGTCTGTGTGTGTCTCTCTGTGTCTCTGTGTCTCTCTGTGTGTGTATTGTGTGTCTCTATGTGTGTCTCTGTGTGTGTCTCTGTGTGTCTCTGTGTGTCTCTGTGTGTCTCTGTGTGTGTCTCTCTGTGTGTGTCTCTCTGTGTGTGTCTGTGTGTGTCTCTGTGTGTGTCTCTCTGTGTGTGTCTCTCTGTGTGTGTCTCTCTGTGTGTGTCTCTCTGTGTGTGTCTCTGTGTGTGTCTCTGTGTGTGTCTCTCTGTGTGTGTCTCTCTGTGTGTCTCTCTGTGTGTCTCTGTGTCTCTCTGTGTGTGTCTGTGTGTGTCTCTCTGTGTGTCTGTACCACGTTCACGACGTCCCCGTGGGGACAGAGACCACGACAGCAAACCTCGAGAAGGTGTGTGTCTCTCTGTCTCTGTGTCTCTCTGTGTGTGTCTCTCTGTGTGTGTCTCTCTGTGTGTGTCTCTCTGTGTGTGTCTCTCTGTGTGTCTGTACCACGTTCACGACGTCCCCGTGGGGACAGAGACCACGACAGAAAACCTCGAGAAGGTGTGTGTCTCTCTGTCTCTGTGTCTCTCTGTGTGTGTCTCTGTGTGTCTCTCTGTGTGTGTCTCTCTGTGTGTGTCTCTCTGTGTGTGTCTCTCTGTGTGTGTCTCTCTGTGTGTCTCTCTGTGTGTGTCTCTCTGTGTGTCTCTGTGTGTGTCTCTGTGTGTCTCTGTGTGTGTCTCTCTGTGTGTCTCTCTGTGTGTCTCTCTGTGTGTGTCTCTCTGTGTGTCTCTGTGTGTGTCTCTCTGTGTGTGTCTGTGTGTGTCTCTCTGTGTGTGTCTCTCTGTGTGTCTCTGTGTGTCTCTGTGTGTGTCTGTGTGTGTCTCTGTGTGTGTCTCTGTGTGTCTCTGTGTGTGTCTCTGTGTGTCTCTGTGTGTGTCTCTGTGTGTCTCTGTGTGTGTCTCTCTGTGTGTGTCTGTGTGTGTGTCTCTGTGTGTCTCTGTGTGTGTCTGTGTGTGTCTCTCTGTGTGTCTCTGTGTGTCTCTCTGTGTGTGTCTGTGTGTGTCTCTGTGTGTCTCTGTGTGTCTCTGTGTGTGTGTCTCTCTGTGTGTGTCTCTCTGTGTGTGTCTCTCTGTGTGTGTCTGTGTGTGTCTCTGTGTGTCTGTGTGTGTCTCTCTGTGTGTCTCCCTGTGTGTCTCTCTGTGTGTCTCTGTGTGTCTCTCTGTGTCTCTGTGTCTCTCTGTGTGTCTCCCTGTGTGTCTCTATGTGTGTCTCTGTGTGTGTCTCTGTGTGTCTCTGTGTGTCTCTGTGTGTGTCTCTGTGTGTGTCTCTGTGTGTGTCTGTGTGTGTCTCTCTGTGTGTGTCTCTGTGTGTCTCTGTGTGTGTCTCTCTGTGTGTGTCTCTGTGTGTGTCTGTGTGTGTCTGTGTGTGTCTCTGTGTGTGTCTCTCTGTGTGTGTCTCTCTGTGTGTGTCTCTCTGTGTGTGTCTGTGTGTGTCTCTGTGTGTGTCTCTGTGTGTGTCTCTCTGTGTGTGTCTCTCTGTGTGTCTCTCTGTGTGTGTCTCTCTGTGTGTGTGTCTCTGTGTGTCTCTGTGTGTGTCTCTCTCTGTGTGTCTCTGTGTGTCTCTGTGTGTGTCTCTCTCTGTGTGTCTCTGTGTGTGTCTCTCTGTGTGTGTCTCTGTGTGTGTCTCTGTGTGTGTCTCTGTGTGTCTCTCTGTGTGTCTCTCTGTGTGTGTCTCTATGTGTGTGTCTCTATGTGTGTGTCTCTATGGTGTGTCTCTCTGTGTGTGTCTCTGTGTGTCTCTCTGTGTGTCTCTCTGTGTGTCTCTCTGTGTGTGTCTCTGCGTGTGTCTCTGCGTGTGTCTCTGCGTGTGTCTCTGTGTGTCTCTGTGTGTGTCTCTCTGTGTGTCTCTCTGTGTGTCTCTCTGTGTGTGTCTCTCTGTGTGTCTCTGTGTGTGTCTCTCTGTGTGTGTCTCTGTGTGTCTCTCTGTGTGTCTCTGTGTGTCTCTCTGTGTGTCTCTCTGTGTGTCTGTGTGTGTCTCTGTGTGTGTCTCTGTGTGTGTCTCTCTGTGTCTCTCTGTGTGTGTCTCTCTGTGTGTCTCTGTGTGTGTCTCTCTGTGTGTCTCTCTGTGTGTCTCTCTGTGTGTCTCTCTGTGTGTGTCTCTCTGTGTGTGTCTCTCTGTGTGTCTCTCTGTGTGTGTCTCTCTGTGTGTCTCTGTGTGTCTCTCTGTGTGTCTCTGTGTGTCTCTCTGTGTGTCTCTCTGTGTGTCTCTCTGTGTGTGTCTCTCTGTGTGTCTCTCTGTGTGTGTCTCTCTGTGTGTCTCTGTGTGTCTCTGTGTGTGTCTCTGTGTGTCTCTCTGTGTGTCTCTCTGTGTGTGTCTCTGTGTGTCTCTCTGTGTGTGTCTCTCTGTGTGTCTCTCTGTGTGTCTCTGTGTGTCTCTGTGTGTGTCTCTGTGTGTCTCTCTGTGTGTGTCTCTGTGTGTCTCTGTGTGTGTCTCTCTGTGTGTGTCTCTCTGTGTGTCTCTCTGTGTGTCTCTCTCTGTGTGTCTCTCTGTGTGTCTCTGTGTGTCTCTCTGTGTGTGTCTCTGTGTGTCTCTGTGTGTGTCTCTGTGTGTCTCTCTGTGTGTCTCTCTGTGTGTGTCTCTGTGTGTGTCTCTCTGTGTGTGTCTCTCTGTGTGTCTCTCTGTGTGTCTCTCTGTGTGTCTCTGTGTGTCTCTGTGTGTGTCTCTCTGTGTGTGTCTCTGTGTGTCTCTCTGTGTGTGTCTCTGTGTGTCTCTGTGTGTGTCTCTGTGTGTCTGTGTCTCTCTGTGTGTGTCTCTCTGTGTGTCTCTCTGTGTGTGTCTCTGTGTGTCTCTGTGTGTGTCTCTCTGTGTGTGTCTCTGTGTGTCTCTGTGTGTGTCTCTCTGTGTGTCTGTGTCTCTCTGTGTGTGTCTCTCTGTGTCTCTCTGTGTGTGTCTCTCTGTGTGTGTCTCTCTGTGTGTGTGTCTCTCTGTGTGTGTCTCTCTGTGTGTGTCTCTGTGTCTCTCTGTGTGTGTCTCTCTGTCTCTTTGTGTGTCTCTCTGTGTGTCTGTGAGTCTCTCTCTCTCTGTGTGTCTCTCTGTGTGTCTCTGTGTGTCTCTGTGTGGCTCTGTCTCTCTGTGTGTCTCTCTGTGTCTCTCTGCGTGTCTCTCTGTCTCTCTAGGTGCTGAGTGACCTACCACTGAGGCAGTTCTACACCACCATGTCCCAGTACCGCATGCGCACCTCACGCTACACGGGGGACCTGGTCACTGTGTGTCTCTCTGTCTCTGTGTGTCTCTCTGTGTGTCTCTCTGTGTCTCTCTGCGTGTCTCTCTGTCTCTCTAGGTGCTGAGTGACCTACCACTGAGGCAGTTCTACACCACCATGTCCCAGTACCGCATGTGCACCTCACGCTACACGGGGGACCTCGTCACTGTGTGTCTCTCTGTCTCTCTGTGTGTCTCTCTGTGTGTCTCTCTGTCTCTCTGTGTCTCTCTCTGTGTCTCTCTAGGTGCTGAGTGACCTACCACTGAAGCAGTTCTACACCACCATGTCCCAGTACCGCATGCGAACCTCACGCTACACGGGGGACCTGGTCACTGTGTGTCTCTCTGTCTCTGTGTGTGTCTCTCTGTGTGTGTCTCTCTGTGTGTGTCTCTCTGTGTGTGTCTCTGTGTGTGTCTCTGTGTGTCTCTGTGTCTGTCTCTCTGTGTCTGTCTCTCTGTGTGTCTCTCTGCGTGTCTCTCTGTCTCTCTAGGTGCTGAGTGACCTACCACTGAGGCAGTTCTACACCACCATGTCCCAGTACCGCATGCGCACCTCACGCTACACGGGGGACCTCGTCACTGTGTGTCTCTCTGTGTGTCTCTGTGTGTCTCTGTGTGTCTCTCTGTCTCTCTCTCTGTCTCTCTGTGTCTCTCTCTGTGTCTCTCTAGGTGCTGAGTGACCTTCCACTGAGGCAGTTCTACACCACCATGTCCCAGTACCGCATGTGCACCTCACGCTACACGGGGGACCTGGTCACTGTGTGTCTCTCTGTCTCTCTGTGTGTCTCTCTGTGTGTCTCTCTGTCTCTCTGTGTCTCTCTCTGTGTCTCTCTAGGTGCTGAGTGACCTACCACTGAAGCAGTTCTACACCACCATGTCCCAGTACCGCATGCGAACCTCACGCTACACGGGGGAGCTCGTCACTGTGTGTCTCTCTGTCTCTCTGTGTCTGTCTCTCTGTGTCTGTCTCTCTGTGTGTCTCTCTGCGTGTCTCTCTGTCTCTCTAGGTGCTGAGTGACCTACCACTGAGGCAGTTCTACACCACCATGTCTCAGTACCGCATGCGAACCTCACGCTACACGGGGGACCTGGTCACTGTGTGTCTCTCTGTCTCTCTGTGTGTCTCTCTGTGTGTCTCTCTGCGTGTCTCTGTGTCTCTCTAGGTGCTGAGTGACCTACCACTGAGGCAGTTCTACACCACCATGTCCCAGTACCGCATGCGAACCTCACGCTACACGGGGGACCTGGTCACTGTGTGTCTCTCTGTCTCTGTGTCTGTCTCTCTCTCTGTCTCTGTGTCTATGTAGGTGCTGAGTGACCTTCCACTGAGGCAGTTCTACACCACCATGTCCCAGTACCGCATGCGCACCTCACGCTACACAGGGGAGCTGGTCACTGTGTGTCTCTCTGTCTCTGTGTCTGTCTCTCTCTCTGTCTCTGTGTCTATGTAGGTGCTGAGTGACCTTCCACTGAGGCAGTTCTACACCACCATGTCCCAGTACCGCATGCGCACCTCACGCTACACAGGGGAGCTGGTCACTGTGTGTCTCTCTGTCTCTGTGTCTGTCTCTCTCTCTGTCTCTGTGTCTATGTAGGTGCTGAGTGACCTTCCACTGAGGCAGTTCTACACCACCATGTCCCAGTACCGCATGCGAACCTCACGCTACACGGGGGACCTGGTCACGACGAGCTCCGGCCTGCGTCCCGCTCAGCTCCTCACCGCCGCCCCGTCCAGCGCTGCCGAGGAGATCAGAGCCGTGAACGTCAAGAGAGAGGTGGGGGGGGGGGGGGGGGGTGGTGGGGGGGTGGTGGGGGGGGGGTGGTGGGGGGTGGGG